>NC_056728.1:977357402-977531425 GCF_019279795.1 Protopterus annectens | reverse complement strand
TGCGGAACTTTGAGGAACGTGAACTTTTAAAGACCCCAAATGAGGTACTTTCCTGCTAATATGCCAGAGACATCGGTAGAAATCTGAGAGTAAAATGAGCGAACAACTCACTCATGTTTTAATAATAAAAAAAAAAAAATGCACCTCTTCATTTACACTGTAGCAATCTGTTTGCTACATTGTAGAAACAGTTGCTACAGTTTGTCCCTGCCTTCACGGAGCGCTTCAGCGCTCATGTTTTAGATAAAAAAAAAAAAAAAAAAATGCACCTCTTCATTTACACTGTAGCAATCTGTTTGCTACTTTGTAGAAACAGTTGCTACAGTTTGTCCCTGCCTTCACGGAGCACTTCAGCGCTTATGTTTTAGATAAAAAATAAAAAATGCACCTCTTCATTTACACTGTAGCAACATTGTAGAAACAGTTGCTACAGTGTGTTCCTGCCTTCACTGAGCGCTTCAGCAATCATGTTTAGTAAGAAATCTGCCTTCAATAGAACACGCTAAGTTTTTGTGTAAAAAAAGGAAAGAAACAATTTGTGTTGACCTTTAATCTGCAGCAAACTGTTAGCAGCAGTTGTTACAGATAAAAACACACAGAGCGCTATGGCGCTGATGTTTGACTGCAAATGCAATACCGGCTTTTAAAAGCCGGTATTACAAAAAAAAATTGGTGCTTATAAGTGTTATTCACATATCTGTGAATTTATTTTTCCTCAATATCTAAGTTTTTTGACTGACTGCTATATACCTACAATCAACTGTATTACAAGCTGAATTAAATACACACTCGCAGTGTTCCAGATAATACTGCATATTATTTTTCATGATTTTTTTGTTTCATTGAATATTGTGGTCCCTCTGTTTCTCTGCAGTTAGTGGAGATTATTATTGTTTTCACTTCTTTGATATTCGGTGTTTTACTCTTAGCCTAGAGGGTTTCTATGTTCTTATAATTGTTAGCCATATATCTGTGAATTCATTTCTGCTCAATATCTAAGCTGTTTGCTTGCCTGGTATATACCTACAATCAACGGTATTACAAATTGAGTTAAGTACAGACTTGCAGTGTTACAGATAATACTGCATTTTATTTTTCTGTTTATTTGTTTCATTGAATATTTTGGTCTTTCTGTCTCTCTGCAGTTAGTGGGGGTTATTGTTTTTTTCACTTCTTTGATATTCAGTGTTTAACTATTAGCCTAAAAAGTTTCTCTGTGCTTATAAGCGTTAGTCACATATCTGTGACTATATCTCTGATCAATACCTAATCTGTTTGGCTGCCTGCTATATACCTACAATCAACTGCATTGCATGCTGAGTTAAGTGCAAACTTGCAGTGTTACAGATAATACTGCATTTTATTTTTCTGTTTATTTACTTATTTCATTGAATGTTGTGATCTCCCTGTCTCTCTCCAGTAAGTGGAGGCTATTGTTTTTTTCACTTCTTTATGTCTGGTGTTTAACTCTTAACCTAGAGGCTTTCATTGTACTTATAAGTGTTAGTCACATATCTGTAAATTTATTTCTGCTCAATATCTAAGTTGTTTGACTGGCTGCTATATACCTACAATCAACTGTATTACAAGCTGAATTAAATACAAACTTGCAGTGTTCCAGATAATACTGCACTTTATTTATTTGTTTCATTGAATATTGTGGTCTCAACGTCTGTCTGCAGTTAGTGGGGATTATTGGCGTTTTCACTTTTTTGATATTCGGTGTTTAACTCCTAGCCTAGAGGGTTTCTATGTGCTTATAAGTGTTAGTTACATATCTGTGAATTTATTTCTGCTCAATATCTAAGTGGTTTGGCTGGCTGCTATATGCCTACAATCAACTGTATTACAAGCTGAGTTAAGTACAAATGTGCAGTGTTCCAGATAATACTGCATTTTATTTTTCTGTTTATTTGTTTCATTGAAAATTGTGATCTGTCTGTCTGCAGTTAGTTGGGGGTTATTGTTGTTTTAACTTCTTTGAAATTTGGTGTTTAACTCTTATCCTAAAGGGTTTATATGTGATTATAAGTGTTAGTCACATAGCTGTGAATTTATTTCTGCCCAATATCTAAGCTGTTTGGCCGGCTGCTATATACCTATAATCAACTTTACAAGCTGAGCTAAGTACCAACTTGCAGTGTTACAGATAATACTGCACACTCTCCAGCCAAGACCAGAATAGCTGGACAAGAGGAGAAGGTCCACACTTGCACCACACCACATGGAGCACATAGCCCTCCAAAATACACACCCAGACTGCAATCACATAAAAACACAAACCACACACCCACCTTCACAGATGCTCTCAATAAAAACCTTCCCAAACAGCAGAGACCTCCAAGGCAGAAATGCACTCGACCACCACAGCACAACACTAATCACGAGACACAAGTCTCCTAAATGGTGTGTCACTCAACCAAAGCCCCTAAGGCAAAACAGCATACCCAACACACTAGTCATAGGTGACTCAATAGTGAGGCACACTGATGTCCCACTCACTAGGTTGAACAAGGAGAAAGTAACAGTCAGCTGCCTGTCAGAGGCCAAGATCTGCCTCATAATGCATGCACTCACGTCCTTCAACAACAGGTACAAATATGACTCTGTCATTGTACATGTGGGTGTGAATGACCTGAGATGTACCTTGCTGGACTACATGAAAAGAGATATGGAGGAGCTCTCAGATTATGTAGCCCAGTTAGGTATGACCCTAGCCCTGAGCAGCATCCTACCATCACTCAGAATGATACCACAGTGCAAGCAGAAAATGATTGATTTCAACAATTGGCTAAGTTTCTGGTGTCATTCTAATGGGATCCAGTATCTGTCTGCCTGGGATGACATGATTGTCAGACCTCGATGCTTTGCCAGAGATGGCCTGCATCTGTCATCTCTGGGCTTCCGGATACTGGCCAAGGCTCTTGCCACCCCTGTAGTACTTTTTTTAGGCAGTGTTCCAAAGACCAAATTACCACTGTAACAGTTACAAACAAATGCAATCTGAGGGTCATGCTGCTCAACACTAGAAGTCTAAATCTCAAAATGCACTTTCCTGAAGCACTCCTTAAAATGGAGAACATCGACATTTGTGCTGTAAAAGAGACCTGGTTCAAGGCAGCTGAAAGTACCCCTGCACTACCATTCTATAACTGATTCCACATTTTTTGACTCCAGAACTTGGACCAAAGCTCCAAAGGTGGTGGCGTTTCCATATTCATAAAGGATGCGTACAACTCCAGACTGGTAGCTCAACATAATGGATCAGAGATACTTCAGGCGCAACTAACATTGGGTAAGACAGTGATTCAGGTCATAGCCTGCTATAGGTCCCCAACCATGTCCCAAGACTCCCACCCCATGTTCCTAAGCAGCCTGGAGAATATTAGGCTCCAGCCTAACACTCTCATACTGGGCAACTTCAACTCCCCCTCCATTAACTGGGAAAACTACTCATGTACCAATACACTTGCCCAATGTTTCCTGGAATTCATAAATTCCAATACCCTGGACCAGCTCATTCTTACCCTCATTAGAGGTAGTAACATCCTTGACCTGGTCATTACTAACATGGGCGAACATTGCTCTACACCAATAATCAACTCCTCCCTGGTTAGATCCGACCACAAACTAATCAGCTTGGAAATCCACATCCCTCTCACCCCCAACCCCCCCCTGGCAAAGGTAACCACCATGAAAAACTTCTCCAAAGCTAAATTTGGGCTCCTAAAAACAGAAGTGGCTAACTTCACAGCACCCATGCAAATGGAGAATAGTTGCATGACCACCGAATCATACACCAATGCACTGTACGAACACGTACACAAATGCATAGATCTCACCATACCCAATAGAACCAAGATGCTCTCCTCCAAAAAAAGGAAGCCAATCTGGTGGTCCCCTGCCATAAAAAAACTCTACAACAGAAGGAGGAAGCGGAATAAGGTGAAGTCCCAAGACTGGAAAAACTCCCTTATCAGCCTCAACAAAAAGTTGAGATCCCTCATCAAATCCTCTAAAGCTAGCTATGAAAACAGAATTGCAGCAGATAGTAAAGACAACCACAAGGCCTTCTATAGTTATGTAAAGAATCCCCACAGCAATACCCAGATTTGCTCTGAGCTACTGCACAATGGTACCTCCTATACTGAGCCAACAGATGTTGCCAATATACTGGCAGACAGATTCAGTGCCAGCTTTACCCCCCCCCCCCAAAGGACCAATCACAATACCATTTGATTGCCAGGCACCCAGTATTACTGCTGCACAGGTTAAATCAGCACTGTCCAAGGCCAAAAATGCAGCTTCTATGGGACCTGTAATATCCCTGGCTGTGTTCTACATGAACTACAGAGTGAACTGGCACCTCGCCTGTGTGTCCTGTTCAATCACAGCCTCACCACAGGCTTTGTCTTTACTGAATGGCGCATTGCTACAGTCATCCAGCTCCACAAAGGAGGAAAGACTACAGACCCTGGGAACTATCACCCCATTACCCTGATGAGTCTGATATGCAGAGCTATGAAACACATCATCATGGACCTAATAAATAAGGATATAGGGAATCACAAAACTCTGGATCCCACACAGTTTGGTTTTGTGAAGGGTAGATCATGCCTGCTCAACTTGCTCAACTTCTTTGAGTCAGTTACTAGAACTGTGGATAAAGGCAAAGTGGTTCATACAGCCTGTCTTGATCTGGTCAAGGCCTTTGATACCATTCCTCACTCAGGAATCATAGAAAAACTCACTAAGCTAGGCATCAATCCCTATATCACTAGGTGGGTTGCAAACTGGATCACAGGTAGAAACCACATTGTGAAAGTAGCTGACTCCAAGTCAGATTGCCTACCAGTCACGAGTGGAGTCCCACAGGGTTCGGTCCTGGGTCCTCTCCTGTTTGGTATCTACTTCTCTGAAGTCCAGGCCAACAGAAAGGGACTCTGGCTGACACAGTTCATAGACGATTGCAAGTTGGGAGCTATTATTAACTCCTCAAGTGATGTTGACATCCTACAAAAAGGCCTCACTGAGACCAACAAATGGTGTTGGAACCATGGCCTTAAGCTCAATGCCAATAAATGTGTCATCATCCCCTTTGGGAAAAACCTGGTTCCCATGAATTACCACATCAATTGGTAGTCTACAGAACACAGAAGGTGTTATAAGAGATCTGGGAACACAGGTTGACAGCAACCTCTCTTTTGACCACCACATTGCCACTGTGGTCAGAAAGTTCTTCTGTGTGGCACATCTCATAAATAAGGGTTTTGCATCCAGAAAGAAAGAGGTCATTGTCTCCCTCTACTCTTCCCTCATTAGACCAGTCATTGAGAACAATGCCCCATTTGGGATGTACCTCACTAGATACCTGCAACAACTGGAGAGGCTGCAAAAGTACCTCACAAATAGGATTCTAGGCCTTAAACACTTGTCCTGTATGGACAGACTCAAAATACTCCAAATATTCTCCGCCTCATATTGCCTTAGAGGCGATCTCTGCTTGACTTACAAAGCCATGCCTGACCCAGCTCTGTTAGAAATGCTACGTCTAAAGAAATCCCAATCCCTCCACACCACGTGCTCCAGAGACCTCAACCTCATTACCACAATCAACAGAATGTGCTGGAGGGACAGGTTCATACCACAGAGACTGCCCATGCTATGGAATAGACTTCCCATACATGTCAAACAGAGCACCTCACTGGCCCTCTTAAACAGAAATCTTGATGAGTGGATGGGAAATAGAAAATTCACCCCGGGGTTCACTCCAGTGGCTCTACTTGACAGACGCACTGGGAACAAAGGTCGTGTGGCATGATGCCAGGCTAATCCTATAGGCTAGGCTTGTAAAGGCTCCAGGGCCATTAGCCCAGTACACACCTATGAACCTATGAACCTATGTAGGCAAAACTAAAATACCTTGAACAAGTGTATTTAGCAACAATTATACAGTATAAAATGTCAAGATATGAAGAGTGCTTTAAGACAGACACTCATATATGTTCTGAGTTTAACAAGTTTGTTTTCTTAATTCTGGAACAAATATAGATCAAACCATATGGGGGGGACTGGCAAATAAAACTCTTGCACTGGAAAATGTACTGGTAAATTATTCTCAATGCAGCCAGTTCAACTGGTCTTAATGACAGCATTTCAGTTTCAAGTAAATGAGTGTGTATGGTGTGATAATAGTCCCCTGGACTTATGTATTTTTACTGGGGATGATTCTAACTAAATGTAGCATATGCCCTTTAAGAAACTAGTGGTGATGTCATCATTTTTGATTGAGAGCTGTGGGGGTCTGTCTTAGTTCCTGTAGTTCAAAAGGGATGAGTTTTAGTTGAAAGTCACAGTTCTGATTATGTATTTTTAAGTAGACAACAGCACTTAACTTTGACTTTGTATTTTGTTTAAATAAGTGTTTTTAGAGTTTCTGTGATTGGCTGACTAGCTAGTTGTTCTTCTGTTATTGGATTTTATTTCTACCCATTTTGGAAACCTGCATATGTTTGGTTTTGGCCATTTGTACACTAGTTAGGACTCATCAGGCTCAAACAGAAGTCAGTTCTGGAAGGGGTAAAGGGTGGGCTACTGTTCGGACTTAGGGGGGCAGATCACATGGGACTATAAGTGCTTCTCAAGAAAGTAAAGAAATTAGTATGGAGACAAAGCACAACAGATTTTGTGTAGCCAGTGTCAGTGTTCATCTACATCTAGCAGAACCTCTCATTCGAGGTCACGGCCCTGCAGCACTGTCAGATCAGTGTCTGTAGGATCTCCTGTATCAAGCAGGTCACTATATTGGAAAAAAGCACCATCCAGTTCTCTTGACAGCCACTCTTCAAAATCACTTGCATCATCTACCCTGTCTTTATGAGATATCCTGCTTAACACATTTGATGTTGACCTACTGTGATTTAAGTGTCACATTATTCTTATTTACAATTGACCCTCACACAGAGATATCAATGTTTAACTCTAAGGAAAGCAAATAATGTAAAAAAAGAAAAAAAAAGAATATGTGAGTGTACAGTGTAACCCAGTATTAAGACACTTTTCAACTGCAATCTTTACATTCCAGTAATGGTATTGGTTAAAACTTAACAGAAATGTGGAAGGAAAGATGTACATCATAACACAAGCTTCGATTGATTAACACTACTAATGCTCTAAGTATTACCACTGTTACAGCTCACAGTTACCTAGAACATAAAACTATCGATATACACTATTGAGAGAGACACTACAAAAAAAAATAAAAAATTAGCAAAGATTAAATGAGTATCCTGCCATGTAAACTAACACTGCTGCCACTTTACCTTCACTGCTGTACACATGTTGATTTTTTTTTCTCTGAGGGCAAACATTACTATATATATGATAAAATGAAATAATCTGATTTGCAGAACCTTAAAAAAGAACAGTAAATCAGTTAAAATATATAATAGTTAAAACTGAAGAAACATTGTGTAATATAAAAAGTAATGGGTACTTACGTATTATCGCAACCAAATTTTCTCGGTTGCGGTAATACGTTTGTTGGCGCAAAAAAGGATTGTGGGACTAAAAGTAAGACAGAATTTGATGTTTTCTTTGGGTACAATGTAGTTTGTCCCAAATTAGTAGCGTAAATTAACAGAAATGTGAAACTTGCTTTGCGTACATCAAAATTGGTTGCACTGCTGTCTTAGTGCAGAAGTGAATTGAGGACGCATGGGAAATTCTCATTTGTTTTTACTGTGTGATGGATTACTACGAAATTGGATACTAAACTTTTTCCTGAGAAGAAAAAATCTGGAGCAACACATTTTTCTGGTAAATAACTAGTTTTATTTGACATACTGTAGGAAATAATTGAAGTTAAAGGTAATAGTAATCTAAACAATCAAACAGAGATGAACGCCTTGACGATGGAGGCTAAAGTTACGAAGAGCCTTCTCATAGTATTTGACAGAAACTGATTTTTTTGTGGGGGATAGCAGTTATTGTTGCAATGTTTTGTGGATGTTTTGCATAGTATTCATGTGGATGTCTTCCAGATGTTTTTGAGCAACATATCTGTAAATAATTTATTGCTGATTAAGGAAGATGGTTCACTTGCTGGGTTACACTTTTTGTATGGAGAGAAATTCTCAGCTATTGCTGTCAAGATTGCATCAAATAAGTCTTTCTTTAGTGCAAGCTGTGTTTCACACCAGATATATTCAATTAGGTAGGAGTCAAAATGGTGTCTTGCAGTGCCCCTCTGTGTTTTGTTTCTCCACTTAACAGATCCCCACATTCTCTCTATGTGTTGTGTATGCACTCCTGTGTTTGGATCTACAAAGTTGTAGCTATGGTTTACTTTTTCATGACTGAAACCAGCTTCTTCTAGTTGTTGAGTTTGATATGCCCACCATGAATCTGAATAAATAGTAGTGCCCTGTTTAATGTATTCTTTGATTTTATTAAATAATGTTGCGGCTGTTTTATCAGGAACTTTTACAAGAAAAGTCTCTCTCGTCTCCCCTACATATCCCTCCAAATACCCACTGTTGAGGGAGAATACGGCCAGCATTAATTTTACGTCTAGTAAAAAGAGTCTCGTCTATTTCCACAATGCACCCTGGCCCTCAGATTTCTTTTTTGTCCTTTTTCTCCATTTCTAAGACACAGACATCACGTAAGTAGTTACTCCAGTCTATGACTGTCTTGTCAGCCATGTCCAGTTCTTCCTGACAGAAACTTATAGATGTCATCTGCTTTGCCCAACAATGGTGGAAAAATTAATTCTACTTCCTTCAAAGAAATTACTCACTCGAACTCTTACATGTTGGTAACATTTTTCTGTATTGCATTTCCAAAAAATCTGCTTCCCATAGTATAATGTCATTGAATGCCCGGAACAGCATTCTTTACTTGTTGATATAATGCCATATTGCTGGAAAAGTGCTATTGACTCCTTTTCTGTCTTAGGTAGATCCCACAAACGCATTGTATTTATAAAGGTTGTTTTTTGGGGTTAGTTCACTACCACTGAATATCTACATAGATTGCCTTTACTAATCTGAAGTATAACTTTGACAACATTTACAGGCTCGCGGCTGGGGATATGGAACGTGTATTACACATAGCGGCTATGTAAAATGTATTTACAGTGATAAGATGCTGGAAAACAGCATAGCTTGAAAGAAGCTCTCATTCCTTTAAATTTACAAAGTTTTTGCTACCTAAACAATGTTTTTAGATGAATTTGACATTGTCAGTGTGATTTTGCATACATTTCTTTTTACATTTCCGCATTGGGAAGCAAGCGCTATTATCGCGAAAATCTGGTTGCGATAATACACAAGTACCAAATAATGTGATACATTTTTATTTAATTACAAAGTATGAACTCATGTTATGTACTGAAATAACATTTCAATAACTGTACAACTGCAAGAGATTCATAATGTGTATGCTTACATACACCATCTCAATTTAATTTCTTGCACAAAATAGCTATAAGTGAAATTATTTATTATATAATGCCCTATGACATCACTAAACTGATATCAGTGAGCAGTCAGGCTTAACTTTAATAAACATTTATATCATTAAGTATACTTGAAAATATATTAATTTAAAAATAAAAGGGATTGTCTGATGAAAAGTAACAGTAGAACATGTACTACAGAAAAAAAGGCCCCAGAAATCAGTGCATGCTTCAGTTATACCTGTTGTGTAATTTAAAAGAAAAGAAAGATTAACCTGAATGTCCTGGTCCACAGTTCTGGACTAGATGTTGTCTCTTTACCTGTGCAGCTGCATGCCATGCATGAGCCTGCCCCATGAGGTCCACTAATACTGCTGCCAGCTGGTTATCATTAGTCACAGTAGGACTGGAATGGGGAGCTGCAGTGATAGCATGGGTCACTTCATCAGACAGGTGCATGATCATGTTACGCAAAATGCAACATGCAATAAACATCCTACACATAGTAGCTGGGTCATACTGAAGAACACCCCAGACTCATTCAAGATTCTGAATCTGGTCTTTAACATTACAAACACCCTCTTGATGACAATATGGGTCTGAGACAGGGCAGTATTATAACTACCTTTAGTAGCTCTTCTTGGATTTCTTACTGGTGTCATAAACCAAGGCTCCAGTGGATATCCAACATCACCTGTAAGGCAAAAAAAGTGAGAAGAGAAACAAAATAAAGAAAGAGTGGTTTGGTACTAAGCAATACATTTTACTCCATTTATCAATAAAATGACTGGTGGCATCCTACCATGCAGGAAGAGGTTGTAGAGTTAGCTAGTGTGCCAGATATGAGAATTGTGTGCACTGCTAGGATGCTGGACAGAGACATTGGTGATGCATCCCCATGCATCCTGAAATGATACCCATTTCTGTTTTGGTAATGCTCACCACATGGACCAGATGGCCTCTAATTGCAACATGGGTGGAATCTATCACACTGAGTACCTCAGAAAATGTGCCACTCCATAAAAGGCACACATGGTCATGGATCAGTCCTTAGGTCACACTGAAAAACAGATGTACATACATGCCAAGAGTACATCCAGAAACTTCTGAGGTATCATTAAGGCAGAAGCCTTTGAGATAACGTGCATGTCTGCAGTCTGTTTCTGGAAGATTCCTTTGGCAAGCATACTGAGGGCTATACATACCTTAGTATCCACAGAGATAGGTAGGCCACACATCCCCTCAGTAACCCTGTGGGGGCCATACATACATACATACATACATACATACTCACTAAGACACTTAAAATATACTCTGTTGTCTCTAAATCTCTCATGTATCTCCCGATTATCAAAATTATGGTGAGTTGTTGTCTCTAAATCTCTCATGTATCTCCTGATTATCAAAATTATGGTGAGTTATTCTCTGTCTATATCTCATGCATCTTAAAAAATCTGGACAATGCCATAAATAATGGGGGGACAAAGGCCCAAAAATAGGGACAACTTTGAAATATTGCTCTTACAGACGTAGAAAGTTGATAGTATTACAGGTTTTGCTTTAGCATGATTTTTCTGAATGGTTTAAAGTCAGACTCAAATGTCTGTCATTATTTTGGTCTTCAGTCTTTAATGACTTTTCAGTAATTTGCCAGAAAACCAAAGTTTTATGAAAAATAGACCAAAAATACGAGGCAAAAATCTGGACATTCTGCAAAAGTCTGTACAGTTGAGAGGTATGCTATATCTCAGTCTTCTTGGCTTGGCCAAGACAAGCAGATCACACTTGGAAATAGTAAGGGTAGCAGCAAGTGATAGCTTCATTACAGATTGGGAAGTAGATAAAAAAGGCACAATTCTGGCTTTATAACAAATCTACATAAGGCATAGAACTGTAACAAATTCTGACCGTGAATTACAAACAAGTGGGAGAAGGAGTTATTAGCATACATGGATTTATATCAATTCTCATTTATATTTCATTAAATCCGCGGTGGTGGTGCTGCGGTAGCATTGTCGCCTCACAGTAAGATGCTGTCCGGTTCGATTCTCAGAGCGTCTTCTGCGTGGGGACGTGTGAATGGGCGTACCTTCGGTGAAGGTTGTGTCAGGGCTGGCAACTCGGTATGTCAAAATCAACTGCCAATCATTAGCGGACTGGAGTTCCGCTGTGGCGACCCCTAACCGGGAAAAGCCAAAAGTCACAACAACTACATTTGCTTAAGCTGATTCAAAACAAATCAGTGTAAATCACCTCTATGAACTGCAGCTTAACTGTGCTTACATGCAAATGCACGCATAATGACTATGAATACCAACCTAGGGTTTTGAAGACTAGAAGAATGGAACAATGTTAGGTTATACTGTGAAAACTGTCTAAACATTAAGCCCTTACTGACTGTTAGGTTTATATTTACTACTGTTCTGACCAGAATGTTACCTTATGTGAAAATACTCTCTTGTCATGAGTAAAACACAGGTACAAAACACAATCCTCAGTAATCTTAACATTTACTGTTAACATTCTGAGATGGTCAGTAGTCCGGATTCAGAGTAAAGTCATCATAAATACATATATTTCTAGTATCATGGTGCATTGTTATATGTGCAGCATATGCTTCTAATAATTATGTTATGGTATGCTTATGCATAGTATCCATCACATTACTGTGAGAAAAATGAACCACGTCTGTGAACCGCTAGAGATAAATATACAACAGCTACCTATAATACTCAGTTGTCATAGGTTTCTCACTTCCTGTACTGACAAAGCTTCATGGGCACACAACACATCTGTGCTAAATACAAATGCAGTCCTGCACAGAAAGGACACTAAGGATATTTGTAGCCCCTCTATCCTGTTCATGTGAAAGCAGCACATCATAGACAATATGTGGGCCATGTGGTAAATTTGGCTGACAAACACTTCTGATAATTTGTGGACACCTGTCAGTAGGCATCTTCCTATAGTAGGATGTGAAAGTACACAGCAGTCATGCACATATAAAGACAAAGTGTTTGTTTACTCATTAATGTATTTTAACTGATATAGAATATCGACCTAAAAACTATGGATTGTGATTGGCATATTACCATGGTTAATAAATACAAAAGTATTTAAGCAAATACATAAACAGTGTGTGCCTGTGCAAGGGTCCAGGGTAATCAGCTGATATTACAGACAACTGCTGCAACATGTCCCAACAATACAGTACATCTTTTGACATAGGATATGAGTGCTGACACATGCCTATGCCCTTGCTTAGACAGGGATAGTGTAGTTTTGTGTTCCCTTTGCCTTTAACATGCCTCTAACTGATGGTTGGTCTGCAGAACATACTCTGGATATTTTTAATTTAGGATGATGCCTGTTGTGGCTGCGCAGTGTTCAGAATCACCAAAACATACTTGGTAGTCTGTGCGTTCTTCATTATTGTCTCCTCAGCCTAACATATCATGATTCTTTTTGTTGCATGATGATGACCTGGGTGAGTGTTTGCTCTCCAGTATAAGTGAAGCAATATTTGATGGGTCTATATTACATATTCGAAGCTTCAAAATTTTGAACCTCATATGTTCGACATGTGAGCGAAACTTGAATCTTCGAATATATAATAAAAACGTAAAAAAAAAACACTTACCTTAATGCTCTGAGAAGGGGGCAAGTCCCCCTGCACCCCCCACACCCCCCCCTACATAAATATACCAACTCCGAGACTGCACTTCAGTGCAGAAAAGGGACATTTTCCTATTCTGCATGTATGAAGCCATTGCCTTTCACCTTCAAACTTTTCAAAGTTCAATCATATGGTGTAGACAATATGACATTCGAACTTTGAAACGTTCGATAATTTAATAGGGACCCTATTTGACAGTGCATGAGAGCAATCACTGGGCTTTCATTTTGGATAAATTTACAGGCTTCCCCTTTATAAGCTACTTGTGTACGTAACTGGCCACTGATTTTAGTGACTTACATTCTTCTCTTCTGTCACTTCTGTTTGCAGGAACTTAGTATGATCAATGCTTGCCAACAATTTTACTCATTAGGTCACCATTATCCATATTAATTTCAAGATTGCTTTACTTAGACTGAGCTGAGCCTTGAAAACTCAGTGTCCAGTATAACCTTTGTAAATGTATTTACTTTATTTGACATTTGTTTCTTTACTGGGTTTTTACCCATTTTCAGGGAAGCCCAGGTAGAAAAGCTCCAAGCTCTAAGCAATAATGATATTGGAGAAGTACAAATGAGTAGATATCAGTGCAATTTAACATTGTTACAAGAAATAGCATAGTGTGTTAACACAGTGTTGATATATGCAGTTATTGGGTGATAAACATTATCTAGGAATAAAGCATATACAGTACAGGACTATTTTGATATATACAATAGCTGTATGATGTGCTAGGATAATGTATAAAGTTAAATCTGACAAGGGAAAAATAAAGTCATAAGAGAGAACAGGGAACGTAAGAGTCTGAGAATGTAATAAAGATGGGAATATGGTAAGAGCGAAAAGAGATGAGAGAGAGGGGGTGATGGTATAAGGGATAAGTGACAGGAAGATAAATTAGAGTGAAAAATTAGAATAATGGGGGGATGAGTGGAGGGTGAGTGATAATGGGGTAGAGTATATGTAGCATTAGGGATGGGTGAGCAGCAAGAAGGATGAGTAAGATGGGGGAGAGAGTTGTGAGAGAAGGTGCTTTGTATTATAATGGTGCTTGTGTTAGCCTGACATGGAACAGGAACAGAGCCATGTATTATATAGGAAGCCTTTTAGAGGGGCTTTGAATAACTGGAGGAAAGGAAATGATCAAGTTCATATAGGTATAGAGTTTCATGATTTAGCAACATAGGAGAGTAAACTGTGTCCAGCATACTTGGTCAGTTTATTAACAGTAAGCAGTTTTTGGTCGTTGGGTTGTAGTGGTCATTTAGGGGCACTGTTGTGTAGAGTTGAATTTAGTGCAGGACAGGTAGAGGGGTAATTTGTGATTTTATAAGTGGAAAGTAACTATATGTATTTATAAATGTGAGGTAGCTCTAACTATTTAAGAGTTTCAGTGCATGCAGTGATGGGTTTGATAAGTGGTATTTGCTGCAAATTTAGCAGGATTAACTACTTTTCAATGCTGAACTGTAATTGAGGATGATTTGAGTAAAATCTACTTAAGCTTACTTGTGCAGTGTTTGTTTAGCCTTTGCCACTGATTGTGATCTGCTACCACGTCCTTGTGATATGGCCCGTTGTGTCATATCATTGTATGGATATTGGGTGCCACCTTAATGTCCTTCTGAAGTGCATCCACCTCTGTGGTTACCTTGTTATGAAATGTGGCTGTATAGAACTTAAACACGCTTGGTAAGTTTTCTGCCTACTGCATATGTCCTTACCTGAAATCTTTTGTCATGATATAACTGTACTTGTCATCCTTTGATATGATAATATAAAAATATGAGAATATATCTGCTGATACTAAAGTTACACATCATCTGCATGTCAACATTGTTTTGAATAAGGTTACACAGTGGTTACCTTGGAACTAATTCTGTCTGTAGTAATCTGTAGTCTCTGTTAGGTTTACTAATGCACATTTCTTAACTTAGTTGTGTAGGACACAGCCACATATTCTCAGAGTCGTTCATCTGAGACACATTTCATATTTTTGTTATAATGTCCTTTACCCATTCAATGACAGTTATGTTTTGCTGACTGACAACTGTATCAAACATCCGACAGTCAATGGTGTGTCCCATTCCAAGCACAGTATGTAACAAACTTAAATAGGAGCATTTGTGGCCCTCAAGGACAACTGGGGAGAGCTAGGTGAATCATCACATATTGTTACACAAATTACTCACCATCATTATAGTTAAGAGGTAATAGAGTTAAATATATAACCATCAGCACAGCCAACAGGTACATTAGTGTTATGCAGTTCTTATGTTAACATAATTAATAGTCTAAACAATGGAGACATTAAAAGCTAAGTTATCAAAACAAGTAGGACTGACATAAAAGTACAATAAATATTATAAAATGGATAAAAATTATAAAAGAAGGCAGCTGCTTAATATGTTTCTTTTTTCACGTTATAATTTTTCTTATAGATAACATTTAAAGAAAACGTGAGGAACCCCAGATCAAAGCCTCTCTCTCTCTCTCTCTCTCTCTCTCTCTCTCACATGCCTGAATCCGAGAATATAGATGATGCTAAAGAAATGGTGCCAGGTAGGCAAATTTGTGCCTACTCTGGGTCTCCAACTGAATCCTAAAAATGACAAGCAGCCCTTCACTTGATATTCTGAGGTGCCAAATGGAAATATAGGAGGGCAAGAGATCTTTCAAGTAAGAAGGATACAGACTATATAAGGAACAAAAAAGTTAAAACTAAAATGTTAAAAACTGCCTGTACCTAGTACAAATCTTTTTGTACAGGAGTGATAAAACTGCTGCGAGAAACGGCCTACCCTTGGAACTCTGCTCCAGATGAAGTCATATGATATCAGTATCAGGAAGCCCAAAGATGGTACTAAGTATTTAATCCAGGATATATTGGTTAGATCATAATAAAATGACTTGAAAACACATGTTTATATATCAGTAAGTTGTCAAACATCACCCTCTCCAGATTTTGCCCACTGTGCAGATTAGACGGGAAACAAGTAGGTCTGAGATGGATACACACTAACCTGCAACATTATTGACTCAATCTTAGATGATCTAAGTTGTAGATATCTTAAGTATGTGCATGACTGGGTAGCATTTTAAAAGTCTTCAATGGCAGTAAATTCAGATATGTGCTCTGAGAAAAGGAGGGGCTTACATTAATATTTTCAGCATAACAATGGTACCAAGTACCTTTACCTTGACATCTCTTAAACAGCAAAACACAATCTAAGAGCAGCAATGGAGCAATAATTGCTGTGCCACTCTGCACATAGCTATATACCAGATGAATTAATACTTAACAGGACTCAGTAGCGAGCAAATAAATCACAGTACGTGTGCAGACAGCTAATCCTGGAGAAAAGATCTAGGAGAGGAAATATCAAAAAAATAGGAGAAACAGGTTGTGTATAAAGCTGGTTCATGACAACTCTATTTATTCAACAAAAAGGAGAGAAATTCTAAGCCTTCTGTCTCAACTAATGACCATAGTGGTACAAACATGGATCTAGTATTCTGCTGTCTTGAAAATCCTCAAGTGAAAAAAGGATCTGTGTGCTCATGGCCCCCACCAGCAATGGTGTCACAGCAGAACCTAAAGAACCAATACAGAGCAAGAGGCTCTTTATGCATGGAGAAGGTGTAATGTTACAGCACTAATAGATCAAAGTAAACAAGGGATCTCAGGTATACAGTGTGACGTAAGGATGCACAATATGAAGCCTTTTAATTGTACTAATAGATCAAAGTAAACAAGGGATCTCAGGTATACAGTGTGACGTAAGGATGCACAATATGAAGCCTTTTAATTGTACTAATAGATCAAAGTAAACAAGGGATCTCAGGTATACAGTGGGACATAAGGATGCACAATATGAAGCCTTTTAATTGTACTAATAGATCAAAGTAAACAAGGGATCTCAGGTATACAGTGGGACATAAGGATGCACAATATGAAGCCTTTTAATTGTACTAATAGAACAAAGTAAACAAGGGATCTCAGGTATACAGTGGGACATAAGGATGCACAATATGAAGCCTTTTAATTGTACTAATAGATCAAAGTAAACAAGGGATCTCAGGTATACAGTGTGATGTAAGGATGCACAATATGAAGCCTTTTAATTGTACTAATAGATCAAAGTAAACAAGGGATCTCAGGTATACAGTGTCACGTAAGGATGCACAATATGAAGCCTTTTAATTGTACTACTAGAACAAAGTAAACAAGGGATCTCAGGTATACAGTGTGACGTAAGGATGCACAATATGAAGCCTTTTAATTGTACTACTAGAACAAAGTAAACAAGGGATCTCAGGTATACAGTGTGACGTAAGGATGCACAATATGAAGCCTTTTAATTGTACTAATAGATCAAAGTAAACAAGGGATCTCAGGTATACAGTGTGACGTAAGGATGCACAATATGAAGCCTTTTAATTGTACTACTAGAACAAAGTAAACAAGGGATCTCAGGTATACAGTGTGACGTAAGGATGCACAATATGAAGCCTTTTAATTGTACTACTAGATCAAAGTAAACAAGGGATCTCAGGTATACAGTGTGACGTAAGGATGCACAATATGAAGCCTTTTAATTGTACTAATAGATCAAAGTAAACAAGGGATCTCAGGTATACAGTGGGACATAAGGATGCACAATATGAAGCCTTTTAATTGTACCAATAGATCAAAGTAAACAAGGGATCTCAGGTATACAGTGTGACGTAAGGATGCACAATATGAAGCCTTTTAATTGTACTACTAGAACAAAGTAAACAAGGGATCTCAGGTATACAGTGTGACGTAAGGATGCACAATATGAAGCCTTTTAATTGTACTAATAGATCAAAGTAAACAAGGGATCTCAGGTATACAGTGTGACGTAAGGATGCACAATATGAAGCCTTTTAATTGTACTAATAGATCAAAGTAAACAAGGGATCTCAGGTATACAGTGTGACGTAAGGATGCACAATATGAAGCCTTTTAATTGTACTAATAGATCAAAGTAAACAAGGGATCTCAGGTATACAGTGGGACATAAGGATGCACAATATGAAGCCTTTTAATTGTACCAATAGATCAAAGTAAACAAGGGATCTCAGGTATACAGTGTGACGTAAGGATGCACAATATGAAGCCTTTTAATTGTACTAATAGACCAAAGTAAACAAGAGATCTCAGGTATACAGTGGGACATAAGGATGCACAATATGAATCCTTTTAATTGTACCAATAGATCAAAGTAAACAAGGGATCTCAGGTATACAGTGTGACGTAAGGATGCACAATATGAAGCCTTTTAATTGCACCAATTCTTTAATTTCATACCATGATGAAAATGGACCCCATTTCTAAGTCAAAGTATGATTAAAGTTCATGAAATTAGCATTTAAATCTTTGATGTCAGCCAGAAGTGCTCTTCACAGTACATGCAGTGTGCCCAGTAATGACTCCTCCTGCAATTCATACAGAGTTACATGTATTGGTAACATATCTAGGAATGATTATAAATTATTTTTTATAAGATCCATTGCTCCTATTACTACTGAAACTATCTAGGTATCCTTCTCCCACATTGCCCTCATTTCTGCCTGCAAATCCTGGTACTTTATGACTTTGTGTCTCTGTGTACATAAGACACTGTAGTCACTGAGTGTAGTGATTTCAATAATCAATGCTACTTTTGTCTTCTTTTCATGGATACTATATCTGGTTTTCTTGCATCTATTTTTTGAACGGTTGGAAATGGATGATCCCAACTTCATCATTTTCTGTGATGCTTTCTGGCTCATGTTTCCAGTGCTTTTCAGCTACTTCAGTATTATAATGTTTGTACAATCCCCAATGCAACAGTTTTGCCACATTATTATGCATTTCAGTATACAGTCCTTCTGCCATTTACATTTATCACACCCAGGAAAAAGATGTGCGACTGTTTCCAGTTCTGTTTAACAAATCCTACATCTGTCTGTTTCTCCCACATGTTCAATGGACTTTGTAAACCAATAAGGTTCCTGGAGTTCATAAATTCAAATGCCATGGAACAGCTAGTCACTGTTCACAAATGCCTTCTATGAACACCTCCAGGACTGCATGGATCAGGCAATCCCAAATAAAACCAAGACTCTTTCAGTCTGGTGGACCCCAGCCATTAACAAACTTTACAATAAGAGGAGAAAGCTATTACATGATGATCATTATTAGTAAAAAGCACTCATAAAATCAACTAAGGCCAATTTTGAGAGAAAAATTGCCATGGATTCAAGGACAATCATAAGGCCTTTGATATGCTCAGAATTAGTCCAAAATGATACAAAATCACTGAACCCACAGACATTGCCAACATACTGGCAGACAGGTTCAGTGCAAACTCTCTAAAGCTAAAACACAGCATCAATGGGACGGATGTTAAACCCACACATAAGGCAGCTGTTTAATCTCAGCCTTACCACAGGATACGCCCAAGCGTGGCGGCAACTGTGGTCCCTCCCCAAAGGGTGGGCGCCTCACGACGGACCCTGTATCACCGCCCAAGCTTAACAAGTCTAGTCTGCAAAGCAAGATCATGCCTTTTGAACTTGGTTGACTTCTTGAAATAGTCACCAAGGCCATTGATGAGGAAAGGCAGTCCATACAGCCTACCTTGACCTTGCAAGCTTCGAGAGTCGACACAATACCCAAATGTAAACCCATATGTCACAAGATGGAAGGACAGAACCCACAGGGTTAGAGTTGCTGGCACCTGGGGACCCAGGTTGACAGTGGCCTTTCTTTGACACTCACATTGCTAAAGTGGTTAGAAAGACCTTCTACATTGCCCACCTGATCATGAAGGGATTCACATCCAGATCTAGTGAGGTCATTGTTCCCTTATCAGACCAATGAGGGATGTATCTCACCCGACATCTGCAGCAATTGGAGAGACCCCAAAGTTCCTCACCAAAAGGATAAAAATCTGTCATATGCTGCCAGATTGAAGAAACTCCAGCTCTATTCAGCTGCTCAGAGGTGACATGTGCCTGACATACAAGGCCATGTCCAACCCGGAATTAATGGACATGCTCCACCTCAAAATCCAAATCCACCAAAACCACTAGAGCAAGCGACTTAAAGGATATAAATAGGGCGTGCTGGAGGGTGGAATAAAATCCCGGTCCATGACTCTGTTCAAGAGAAATCTAGACCTGTGGATGGAATCATCTCTGGGTCACTGCTGGACAGAGGCACAACAAACTAATGGGCACAGTATTTTTTCATATAATAAATGCCTTAGGGCAGATAGCCTAGTATAAACCTATGAACCTATGAACCTATGTACATAGTCCACTATCTTGGGCTGCCAATATTAACCGTTCATCTTTTGGTTTAAATTCACCTCTCCTTAACCATTCCTGCATTCGATCCCGATCAACACGGGGTTGTTCCAAGAGTTTTCTATACTTGCAACTATATTTATACATTTTTCACATGTCTTGCCTTCTCATCTGATTCTTCACCTTATATTCTTTATTTTGTTTTTAGCACATTCAGTTGCTACCTGATTTTTATCTACTTCTGGTTTGATTTCCATTCCCGCTTGATGCAGATATGCTTCTGCTAAACTAAGCAAGGAAGTCATCTTAGACTTTCTCCTTATGTTTCAAAACTTTCACTACGTTTGGGTCTTGTGACATTACATGAACAGTATGACAACCATTATGACCCTGCATACTTGCTTGCTATAGATACTTTGCAAGAACATAGCTTGGGCTAACATGCTGTATTTTCTATGCTTGTATTTACAGCCTATCAAAATCTAACCCACATGCTTTAATTTATGCCTAGAATATATTACATTTATACACAGTATTATGCAGGTTTAGTGACTTCAACATAGTTCCAGATAATATATTACATTTTGCACCACTATTAATCTTAAATGTAACATTATTGCCCAATAACAAGCTTCTCAGATCAAACCTCAAACATCAAAGTGATGATTTTTACATTGCTTGATGTTTGCATTATACTCACAATAAACAACTCAGTTATGTCGACAAACAATTCAGTTATATTCCCAACTGTGCCAACAAGCATTTCAGGTTTATTCCCGACTGTGCCAACAAGCATTTCAGGTTTATTCCCAACTGTGCCAACAAACAGTTCAACTGTATTTTTTTCCTTTCCCTCTAATGTATGCACACATCACTGGAACATTTTATCATGACATGTGTACATATCTGCAGAATGCTAATGACTAATTCATGCACATAAACTTGAGTAATGCCTCCACAATGCGCTTTACTGTGTTCCCTTTAAATGCTTGACTTACTATAATGTTGACTTGCATAACAGTGAGATTACTTCAGTGAAAATTTAAATGAACAAACTCCCAGAGTGGCATATTTCACCTCTGGGAAACTAACTACTTAGCCACAAAGGTAAACTTTGCCCTTTTCATCACTGTAGTGTGATCTCGGAGTTGGTATATTTAGTTAGGCAGGTGTGGGGGGGTACAGCCCCCTCCACTTTGGTGGGTTTAATTTGCTTAATTTTTTTGTTTTAGTTATTGCTGGCCAAGTGGTTAGTTTTCTGGAGGAGAAATACGCTATTCTGGGAGTTCATTCATTTTAATTTTTGCTGAAGTTGTCTTACAGTTATGTGAGTCAACGTTATGGTAATTCGTTGTTTTCACATAAATCTGTTGTACCCTGCCTACAGCCATTCTGCTTTCACTGGATGTGGCATCTGACTAGTCATTTATCATTAGATGTCATCAAGTTTGAGTTGATTTCCTTTCACATCTTTGATGCCAGAGTGCCTGAGAAGAGAACTTTTTCCATATTTGTACAAGTCTATGTGTGTGTTTGTGATTTGACACAGGTGTTATTCCAAGTATCCATAGGTTCATAGGTGTTTACTAGGTTAACGACCATAAGGGCCTTTTTAAAGCGTAGCCATACATCCCAAATTTGACAAGTTCTGATATCCTTGATACGTGTAAGCATGGGCCTGGGAGACGAACCATTTACAGGTTACCTGTGTCCATTAGACACACACACACACACACATATATATATATATATATATATATATATATATATATAAAGAGAGGGGGGGGAGAAATTATATTAATCCATGCTTAATTATGATGATAGAAAAGTAGGGAAAAATGACAAGAATGACCAACATAATAATAGTTACTGGATTCTCACTCCTGTTTTCACTTTTATTTCCCTCACATTTCTTTCTACTTTTCTTCCCCCTTTGCTATGTTTTACTCTATTTTTTTAATGCTCCCACATATTTTAGTAAAACAAAATGATTTAGAGAGAAATTAAAACTTGAAATACTTTGATGCATTCTCTTCTGTGTTCTGCACATCACTGCGGGGGTAGAAGGATATAAATAGTTTATTTATGTTTACCTCACCATTTATTTATCCCAAATAAAGCCATGCATTTTTTTTTCTTGTTTATACGTTAATATTTGAATTATTGTCAATCATTAGGCAAATTTCTTAAGGACTTACTGCTGAACATTAATGATTATATTTTATCATAGAATAAATTCTTCACAGAAGCAATTTATCAAGTTATAAATGCCAAGTTTAGCACTGCTGCCTTTAAATGTTAGTAATCTAAACAGTGGTTATAAATGGGGAAGGGGTGCTAAATATCTTCGCCTTAAATCAGATATTTTAGTTTTACAAGATACACAACTAAATGAAAAACTCAGAACTTTGGATTTAAAGACTGAGTAACCCTATTTAATTTTTGTGTTAAAGAAAAAAACAAGTTACTGCTCTTTTATGAAAAAAATAAGGCTGTCATGGCTAATGATTTTTTTTCATCACACCAAGTGAATGCCTACAATAATATACATTCAGCTTTAGAATACATTTAGTGAATTAGCTAACGTGTACTGATTACCAGGAATTTGAGCTAAATTTGTAAGAAAATGTATAGCTATATTATTGGATAGCTTAGAGCAGTTTAACAGTGGAAGATGGCCTCAACTGCATATTAAGCAAGGAGGATTCAGGTCTAAATAAAGAACCTAGATATTCAGCTTCTACAAAATTTTTAAGATATTGGACTAATATGCTAAGGTTAAGTGACAGTAATAATTTTCTAAAGCTAACTCTGCATTTTAATCACTAGACTTATGAATCTGGTTTGCAGATGTATCTATAGTTTTTAATAATACAATTATAAATATTGCGTCAGGACAATTTCACATCTGTTCCTGAGCATAATGTCATTACCTTTCAGTGGGCTATAAATTATAAAATGCTACCAATAATCAATAAAGGTCCTTTTCTAGCAAAATAAGAATAATTTATATATATATATATATATATATATATATATTGTTTAAAGAAAGAAACTGATTTTTATTTTTCAGTGAATGACCATATTTATCTAAATGATGGTATAATATGGGATTCACCAAATCATATCTACATGTGAACATATCTTGTTGGTGTAATAACTACCTTACAAAATGGGAAATAAGTACACAACATCCACAGAAGCCAAAAATTCCTAAATTAAAAGTAAAAATTCTAAATAAAATCTAAACAAAACAAGTCAATTACATTGTTATTTTATAGCCACAAATTAGGTCATAGAGCCAAAATAGTAAACAAAATAAATCATATGAAAAATATTCAGATGCAACTTAGAAAATGTGATCATGGGCGTCGGAATCATAGAGCAAGGGGGGCGTCCTTGTCCCTCCCACTTTTGCGCACTGACCACACACCTGTTTGAACAGTTTTGTGCGCCTGTTTGAACGGATAGAGCTGGGGATTTTTCTTTTAACTGCAGTCTCGGATTTCTTTTATTGCAGAGCTGGGGATAACGGCTGTTCGGGCAGACCTGTGTCGTTGCAGAGCTGGATTTCTTTACTTTACTGCAGCCTCATTTCTTTACTTTACTGCAGCCAGACATTCAGCAGCAGATTAACTGCTGCCTTTAGGAGAGCTAAGGTACTGTCCTCAGGGGTGTGTGTGTGTGGGTGTGTGTGTGTGTGTTAAAAATGGTTTCACCCGAAAACAGTCTAACTGCTTCTAAAAATGTCACTAGGATGGACAGATAGACATTTCTGTAACTGACACGTAATCATAACTTTAATCTAAGATGTTTTATTTTTAGTATGAGACAGTCATATGCAGTTAAGGTATGGAAAATGGTAATTTGCTGTCTCCTTAGGTATGGCAACCCAGAATCTCATACATGCTGAAGTCTGACATTTCTAAGTAGTGGGCCTGTGGATTGCGAGAGTGCATCTGTGAGGATGGTACAATGTCTGCATTTACAAGTCTATTGGCTGTTTGTTTTTTTGCATATGTTTAAGTTTGTGGTCTGCTTCATTTAGCAGTATTGGCATATTAGGAAAAGAAACCTGCAAAAGAAATAGCTGACGCACAATCTGCAAGGGAGGAGGTATAGGTGGTACTTGCCGGTCAGGCTAGAAGGAAGAGATGTAAGCCCCAGACAGGGGCCTATTTCTCTGATAGCTAATGACTGTGACATGATGTTTCCACAAAGTAGATACACTGAGTATGGCTGGATAGATCAACTTGATCAAGCATTAATCATGGGTATGGAATAGCTTATTGATAGATTTGGTTGCACTTTCCTCCTCCCACGAGCTTAATCAATATAGTACCGGAAGCGGTTTGTCTGGATCGTAGGGAGTCAAAATGGGATGAGCATTTACTATGCGTACTATTTAAAAATTATTTTAAATGCTTACACTGCTTACAAAGTTTAAATTAAACTGTAAAGAAAGACTACAATAGTGTTATCCTGTGGAGTGGCTTAGTTGACAGAGTGGGTCCTTCTAGCTGTCAGCTGAGGATCAGTAACCATAACAACCCAGGTCTAGAAAGTAATTCACATCTGTGGGGGTTTTAATGGTGTTTCCTAGTCCTAGACACATTATAAGGGGTGCTGTAGCACTGAACAGAGACTATTGAGGTATAGATGCTCTGCCAACTCTATAGTAGTAGAGTGAACTGTAGTAACATGACAGTCGGAGGAAGTACATTTAAAACATCTTCCATTAATTGATGGATCATACTTCAGCATCACATCACTTGAGATCTTGCTCCCTGAGATATGACCCTTTTTTTAGTTAGGCATCCTATTTCTTAAAGACATTTATGGTACTAACTGTTGGTAGTTTAATTTGTTCAGCAAGGGTAGTTGAAGACTGTTTCTGAGTTAGGCACCTGTAGCATAGAATTGTAAAATGTGCAGGGGCAGTTTATTTAGTCTACATTTTCTTTGTAGAGTCCTTTGTTTCAAGGCTGTATTAATAAGTAAGTCAAGGAACAATGCATGTTAACTATGTTTTTATTTTTAGTCATTTTAATGCACATGGATGGGCAGATCCGCTCTATTTCTGCCAAAATATTTACAGTGAGCAGATCAAGTTAGAACACCAAGAACTAGCTGAGGTTGGGAGGTTGTCAGGATTGGGATTTTAGAAGTGATGTTGTGTTTAGATTATGTCCTTTTCACTTTATTTGACCATTACCTGTGTCACACAGTCAATCAATTCACTGCTGAAAATGAAGCAGTTTAGATAATTGTCACTGCTAAATGTGGAGCTGTGGCACTCTGGCAGATTATGGATTTTTCTGGTCTCGGGTTGTTGGCTAGGCTTAAAATTAGCTCTTAAGGGCAGTTAGCCTAGTATTCACCTATTAGCCTATTATTTTCTGTGGGAGCAGGCCTTACTAGAATCTTCAGGTATGCATCCTCAACATTCAGAGTTGCCAAGGTTTAGTGAAGGGCAATACATACTGTCTTAATGATTATCTTTCTAAATTTCTTTGTTAAAATAAACTTAACAAGGTTTGAAAAGTCTACACTGTTCATAGTGTTTTGGGACAAGAAAAGACCTGAATAAACCCTTGACATTTTTTTGGCAACCCAGGACCCATTGTATTACCATTGTTAGTAAAATCTGGTCCAATAAACTTAAAATAATTTGTACCTGATTAACTGGTGTCTTGGGAATCAAAGAAGTGTGAGACAACTGCTGAAAGTCTATGGAAAAGCCTTGCAAAATGGTTTGAAGTACTCACTTGTCTGATGCCACAGTTCCCCAAACTGCTGTAAGATGTTGTATGTTGTAGGCTGCTTCCAGTGGGCAATGGGTGGATCCAAGTCAGGCCCAGTGGTTTTCTCTATACTGCTGGCATTTGCTTTACCCAATGCAGAACAGCAGGGAGTTGGTTACTTACTTCAGTATTTGTTTTGAGGGGGGGCTTGTAGAAAGGACTCATACCACCTGGAAAGTTTCTTGATTGCTGGGGGTGGGGGGCAAGGGTGCAAAAAAAAGTTTTATATTATCTAAGTAAAATCCAGCAACTGGCAAGCTATACATAAGAATAAATCCTTAAATATGATGGATCAGAGTGGTGTAAGGATGGGTAATAGAAAATGTACTCCAGGATTGCCCCTCATGCCACTAATGGATAAAGGCAGTTCCTAAATGCTGCATCCCTTACACGGGTCCCCTCAAATTATCTATGGTATGATAACAGTTATTCTCACTAGGGCTAATATACAATTATCAGCCATGGGATAGGTAAGAGCAATCAGAAAATGTTAATTCAAGCACCAAAAGGGAATTAGCTAAGCTTAAAATGTCCTCCAAGTGAACCTATGTTGTGGTAGTAAATAGTTATAAAAAAATTGCCCTTTTTAGATCACTAAGTGCCCCTCTCACCCTCCCCCCCCGTCTTCAACTGCTTCCAGCACCTATGAATGTGATGTATACAGAAACAATTCTGCTAATATTTAAAAAGTATAAAAATATTAAAAAAGATAACAAATTCAGAAGCAATTCCATAATCCTTCTTAACTAGGATATCATAAATATGCAAACAAAAAGTTTACAGAACTTCAAAAAACTATTAACATTACATGAATAAAAGAGCAAGTTAAAAACTAAGATAATAAAGCAAATAGAACTAATAAGATTATAACATATTTCCTCAACAAATAATATACTTAATTTAAGACATATTTTAGGTACACAGAATGAAAATATTATAGTACCTACTTGGAAATATACATTAATAATCCAAATATTAAAACAAGGAAAATATGCACAAGATACTCAATGGTTATTAGTGCTTATAAACCACAAGACAGTTTTTTCTTAGCTTATAAGAATGTGGCAGAGAGGTATGTTGTACATACAAAACACGTGATTTTGCACAAAGATTTATGTGAAATGCGGAACTAACCATATTCTGTGAAACTTAGACAAAAATAATAATAAAAAAGATTTGCCATACTTATTTTGACTATGTTGTATTAAATGATTATTATAAGGGATATGTATTAGTACTAACCAACAGACTAAAGTTGGTCAGTTTTTAATAACCGATTATCAAACTGGATTTATCATTCAAAGAACAATTCAAGGCAATATAAAAACAATAACAATGTATTTGTCTATGCAACAATTTAAAAAACTTAGTCTAGCAATCATTAGCATAGACACAGAAAAAGCTTTAGATTGGAAATATCTGCATAAAGTATTGGAAGTGTTTGGATTCCGAATGTCCTTTGCTAATATAATAGATAAATATAAGTATTTATTTTGCAATTAGCAAACATTAAAAAGGAACAATGTGATGTTGTCTTTCTTCACCTTTACTATATGATTTGTCAATAGGGCCCTTAGCAAACCATATTAGATTAGATTTAAAAAAAATAGGTTTTAAAATAACCAATGCTTATCAATCCAAAATATTACAATTTGCAGATCACACACTAACTGTAACTAACCTCAATCAGTGAGATGTTAGACTTTATTCAGTATTAAAGACGTTGAAATAATATCTAATTTCAGATTTAATGAAAAATAAGACAAAATCAGCACTAAATCAAAATGCAATGCAATTTATAATGAAAAATATAAATATAAATGGAGTTGTAAAACCTTTCAGTATTTGGTTATTTATCAAATGATCTAAATGATACCACATTTGAATTATAATAACATAATTAACATATGGAAGGAACAACTGCTCATTGGAACAAACTGTTCATTACACTTGAAGAGAAATAAAATCTTAATTAAAATTATACTGTTAATAAAACATTATATATTATTGAAGACATATATTTGCACCAAGTAGAATCAACATGATTCTTATGACTTTTATTCTTCATCAAAATGAGCCTTGTATAGTCAATATTCATCAAAGTATAACATGTGAAAAGAGAGACATCGGATTTTAGTATTTGAAATCTATGTTAAAATATCTGCTCTACAAGTTATTTTTTACTGGATAGATTTATCCTACTTGGCAAACTGGGAATAAGGAAATGTACAAGACAATGTATAACAGCAATCATTTTAAAACAATGCTGCTATTAAAATTCTATGGGCATTGAACAACTACTTGAACCTTCACATTCTTTCTCCTTCAAATTCATATTACATAAAAGCAATAATGAAGAATTAAAAAAGATTATATATAGCTATTCAGTCCTTAAGAAATGTTTTAACATATTTCCAAATTATCTCCTTTAGGATGAAAATGATGAAATGGGAAGAAATAGCATACAAATCTGGTTTGATTGTTTAACAAAAACAATTCTATCAGCAAATTAAATAATATGCAAATATGATTTATATCCAGAAGACTCACTGAGGTTATAAAGTATTAGACAACTTATAATCACAAAATTGAAAATTATCAGAAAACAGAAGTTAAGAACTATCTTGTTCCACTAAATCACTTTAAACCAATATCCCATAAATTAGAATAATCAGAATTATTCTAGAGTTTTTTTGAACCAAGCTAACCAAATTACCATCCAAACTTTAATGAACTGCAGAAATTGGTAATTTCAGCTAAAAAGACCACATCGTCTATTGTAAACGGAGTATAGACTGAGACTATATCTCATGCGATATGGAATAGGTAGCATACTTAATAAGGACAGCAATATCTACTGAATAGATAATATGATAGTCAAAGTCTAGCTGCACAATATGTTATGTGACTGTAATTTACTAGTAGACTTTTGAAAAAAACATCACACAAGCATTGTGGTCAGGTAACCTTAAAATGACAAAATGAAAAATATTGTTTAATTCTCCAATTCCCCCAACACATTACAAATATCCAGTATCCTCTTTGATGTCTGTTAACTCTTACACAAAAGAGTATTACTAAACTTTGAAAAAAACTTACATTCTATTTCACTGAATTTTAATTATAGCCATTATTGTTTATGAGTATGAAACTGATGACATTAAAATGGGAACCAAACGCAAATCTCTGTTAGGAAAGAAGGAAATTCAAATTGATGGAGATGGAGGAGAGTGGCAGTGGGAACTATACACATGTTTTAGGAATGTGAAAGAGTACAGGATGCATGGAAGCAGGTGGATAGTATGATTTGAGTAGCCTATTCTAAATATTCCCGATGGACATGGGAGTTTTTTGGAATAGGATTGCAGGACACACAGGGTGTTTGGAAGAAGGAAGTTCTGCAGATCTTTCTGGCAATCTTAGCACTGGTCAAAAGTAAATTAGACTCTTCCCATATCCACATGGTACAGGATCTTACTATGACAGTCCTTGCTTCAGGTCGTGAATGCAGATAGATCGGCTATAATATAAAAGTATATTAGACACTGGCACCTGCACCAGTCCTTATACTTTCTTGCCTGCGCATCAGTCCTATCCTCAAAAGAAACCATATCCAGATGCTGGACCCCCC
Organism: Protopterus annectens; assembly: GCF_019279795.1. Classification (NCBI taxonomy): domain Eukaryota; kingdom Metazoa; phylum Chordata; order Ceratodontiformes; family Protopteridae; genus Protopterus; species Protopterus annectens. Next base: position 977,501,534 of record NC_056728.1, on the reverse strand, counting down.
CCAAGATGAAGAAAATAAGGAATAAAAAAACAAAAACCTGCAAAATTATGCTCACAAAAATAGTTTAAATTGTATACAAAAATATCACAAACACAACAACCCCTAAAAACAAGGGTCCTTAGGGAGGGAAAGTCCCAAACAGCAGGCAACAAATATCCTCGATACACTATTATTATGGTAGTATGAAACAGTATCTATGTCTAGATTTCACATTGCTGCAGTCACTTTCAACAGGTAGGAAAAATAGGTAGGTAAGCCAGGCTGCTGAAATGCTGTAGAAGAAGTAGGAGCCCTATAGGAATTAGAAACAACCCCTGCAAACCAGCCAGCCCTATCCCCAGAATCTAAGGTATGGCAAATGTCACCCCAAAAGTATGCCTTGAACTCCCAAGTGAAACTCTCCAAAATAGCCTTAAACAAAACCTAGAAATGCTGTTTGAGTTGACACTAGCCTAGTGGAATGAGGCCTAATCCCAAAACTTCTCAAGCCATGTGACTGACATAAAAAAGCTGAGCCAAGAAAACAAATAAGCCTATTGCCTAACACAGGTGATGGGAATAGACCCTTGCAACACAAAGCAACAGAGCCAAAATCTGAAACTGATTAAACAAAATGCTTGGTCAAAAGCATAAAAATCCCCAACCAAATCAAGTGCTGTCTAAAATTAGTGTGTCCTATCCTTAAGGAAAAAATTGCCTTCTTGCAGAAAATGAATGCACTAAAAACCTTAAGCCTGCACAACCTCTGAAAGCCAGGTATAAAGGAAGGATTACAAAAGTCTTGATACCCTATCCTTATGAAAAAAAAAAAGGGCTGTACTGCCATAAGGGGCAACCAGCTCTAGCACCCTTCAAGCAGTAGTAGCAGCTCTTGAAAAAAGTCTCCAAAAACCAGGTATCTCTTCGAGAAAAAGCCCTACAGGTCATGCGAGTTGTAGAGTCAGTTTCCAACTGTTGAAGTGAGATCAAGCACAGTAAATAAGATATCGACACAGGGTCTTATACTCTAAGCCAGAGTCTTACTGGACATGAAAGGATCTTGAAAACAAATTGGGGTCACAAGCCGAGTGAGCTGTGGGACACATTGCATGGATCTTAATGTCTCAGAAGGACAAACCTTTGTCCAAAAACTTGTAGAGGAAGTGAGAGCCACCAATTAGAAAACTCAGAGCCACATTCTTTTCTTTGAAAGAAATAAAAACGAATAATCTAGGCCATTAAAAAATTCCTTGAAGTTCCTTGTTGCTGGGTTTTGGAGCTTCTGAAACTTGGAGGCTTGTAGATGAGAGGAAGTGCTTGGAGACTAGCATTTAACACAGAAATATGCCAGGGAGTGCCATGGATGTTTGAGAAGAGAATGGTTGCTTCAATGTTGTCCTCTTGTTGTCTTGAGCTAAAGAAAAGAGGAAGGCCTGGAAGAGGCAGATTAGAAAAGGGTACCAGTGGTACCAGTTTTGCGTACCAGCTCTGAAGCTATCAAGGAGCTGTCTGGCTCAACCTTGTTTGTGGCCATAAAACACAGAAGAAGCAGGGTGGAAGGCACATACATGAAGGTTTTTCCGACACCGAAGACAGCTGTTCCACTTTTGAAAACAATTCCATCAAACCCCTTTGTGCAAAACTTTGGCAGCTGGTGGTTTTAGTGAAGCTAAATGAATCTATCTGGTCGTGGGGTTCCCATGTCTGATTCTATTTCTGAAATGCATCAGTCTCCACTCATTAGGGGATCCATGAGTTGTCTGGTTAACATGCTTGCTTTTGTCTGTAATTGATTCTGTGCCCTTGCCTGAAGGATAGTTAAGAGCTACTTGGTTGCAAGCTTTTTAATATCTCTGCTTGCTATCAATCAAACTCAGCCTGCATAGACCTGTTCTGTTGATATACCCGCTACCCATTGGTGTTGACTGTTACTTGTTAGATGCTTGTCCAAGAGATGTAAAAGTATCTCCTTGTCCTTGGCATCTTGTAACTAAACTGCTCTAATCTCTCCTGATTGTTAGATGTGACATGCCTTCAGGCCACTCCTCTTGTATCCTTTTTCTTTAGATTTGTATGAGAAGCAATGTCGAGGCATCTATCTGTAAAATCTGTCCGCCTCTGTTTGGTCACAATGTCCTTGTTTGGGTAGATGGGTGACTTTAGTGAGCAAAATTCTTTATAAGGCAAGGTATTACAATGACAATTTCCATTGAAGCCACTGGCAGTGCATGGCACCACCCTAAGATATCATTGTTGCTTCTTCCTAAGGGTTTTGAGGATTTTTGCCGAATGCATCTAAGAATCTAGATGCTTGAAGGACTGTCTCAACTGTCACTTGGGACATATGAGATTGTTGAGATAGTTTTCACTTTATTTCAGTCACAGACTACTCCTAGGCATCTTAAGGACTGGCTGTAAATATATGCTCTGCTCTTTAGAAACTTAAGCCTTGAGATGAATGTAGGTCAAGGACTTTATTTCAAAGGGAGATACATACAGCATGTAAACTGCAGCAGGCTAAGCTCATATTCAGATGCTGTAGAAGGTCTTCAGAGGGCCAGCCAGGAAGCCAGCAGTCAGTAGATAGATCCAAATTTGGTAGCCTGAAAGCCTGCAGTCAAGATACAGAAGCCAGGGTAGTAATCTTAGACTCTGAAGATAGAAGTAAGGCTTGGCAAACTAGAACTGATAATGAGAATTTCAACTCAGAAAGATAATCCCTGCCTTAGCCTTAGTCTTCTACTTGGAGTCCAGTAGCCTTAAAACTGCAGATCCTGATTACACCCAAGAATGTCTGCTTGGCTGTATGCAGGCTGTTTGTAAAATTAAGCTTCTATACTCCTAGGTTGATGTCAGATACAGAAGTGTTTGGCTGATAAATCTTCCTTTTCTCTGGTACCTTTCTTGCTGTGGTGGATCTTTTCTTTTGTGAAAATTAGGGCCGTCAGGGGCCCCTTGAATGCAGGGGAAAGCTGACCCCTAACCCTAGAAAAATCCTTTGGAATGGCCAGGGCCTCCGTCTTTGTGGATCCTGAAATCCCCAATGTCTTTTGCAAAAGATGAAATCTTTTCTTTGCCAAGGAAGACCGTCTTGGTGAATGATATCTGCTGGCAACTGAAGGTCTTGATTCTCAAAAGGCTGGTTTCTACTAACCCAGGAGTCTTCCTCCCAGCTGAGCCCTCTCAGAGCTCTGCTGGAGAGACAAAGCCCCTGACCCTGCCACTCACCAGGAAGTCTGCCCTACCTGCCACTGGGAATCATAAGGGAGACTGGGAACCCCCTGAGCCCTGCATTTCTACCTTGGACCCTCAACCTGCCTGCGATCCCCTAGCATAGGAACCTTACTTACTTTTGCCCTACTATCCCACCAACTGCTTGCATTTAAACTAAACCCCACAATGCACAGATCAATGTATGTCCAGTTAATTTAAAACACTTCTTAACATGCTCATTTAAACAAAACTGCCTCCACAGAAGACCAACCAAACAAACTTGGCAACCATGAGCAAAACAAATTCCGAGAGGAGGCGTGCACAAAAAAACAGAACTGAGTCAAGATGTGAAAGCTCTTGACTCAGCATGCAAAACCAAATTGCTCGAGAGCTTACGCTTACCTCCTTGTTCCAAAGCATCCACCTAAAGTTTCTCTTTACAGAGCTGATAATCCATCCAATTTTTAACCTTAGATGTCAATACCACGACCTTTGATACACATGCATGGAAATAGTGAATTCTTCCCAATTATATTTTAGCATAGCTGCCTTGTTCCTACACTTCATTTGTGGGAAGTGATTTTGATATGGCCCTCTTATTCAGTGGACAGGGATTTTTTCTTTATCCAGTGGGTTACCTTTAGGCCCCTGAGAAACCTTAACGGGAGTAGCCCTAAGCCTCACAGGAGGTGGAGCAGCAGGAGAGGGCACATCAGCCTTCAGAGCTTTAGCAGCAGGAGAAAAATCTTCCAGAGGAGCAGCAGGAGGAGGTATTAAAGGGGCTTATTCTGGGGTGGTGCAAAGAACCTGGAAGGGCCTATCCCTGATAGGAATCAAAATGCTCCTGCCTTTTTTCCTTATCAGTCTCCCTCAATTGGAATCAGAGTAAGTGAGGCCTTCCTTCTTAGAGAAGCTCTGAAATGGAGGAATCCAATCCTGAAGATGCAGAAATCCTGGAAGAATCTCCATGGAAATCTTCACAAGGAGATCTCTTAAGAGGATGCTCCTGCCTCTGATCCGCTCTCCTCCTCTTCCAAACTAGGGCTCTCCTCAGTAGAGGGGCATAGAAACTCTAAATAGGCCTCTCTTATCATTCTGCCATTTTAACCATATTTAGCTAGGTACAGAACCCGCAATGAGAAGCCCCCAGAGGAGAGGCCCCTAGAAGCCGAAACAAGAGGAAAGGCCCTGAAGCCTCTAGAGACCTCTTCTAGAAGGGACCTGAGAAGAAGGAGGAAGACTACTCAGAGAAGAAGCCCCTGAGAAGCCCCCTAAGCCCTGCCCCCCCAACCTGGCCCTGGCCTAGTAAAAAGGCCTGGCTCCACTGAGTAACTCCAGAAAGCCTGAGACTCCACTCCTGGGCCTGGCAAACCTCTGAAGCTCGGGACTCCGGCTCAACCGCCGTCGGCGCTTCTTTTTCTGGCTTGTGGGCTGTTGAACGTCCTTGAAAATCCGGGGCCGCAGGCTAATCTAACCAGGCACAGCAACTCCTAAACTTAGTGAGTCTAACCTCACTAATAAGTTTTTGTGAGGCCAAGGCACACGGGCTCAACAGCCAAACAAGCCTAAATTTACCCCAAACAATGCATAAGAGTAATGGTAATCCCTACAAGAAATACAGTTATTCACTTTTATTACATTTAGTTTTTCTGACGCCGGTTAAAACAAGGCCTGAAAAAAAAAAAAGTAACTCTATTTCGAGTTGCCATTAAACTCTCGGTGGGAATTTCAGATCGCAAAATATTTTTTCACTAAACGCCAAAACTGCTTCTGCATGGATCCAAAAGCAAAGAAAAAGACTGAGGATATGGCGTCGGTCATCGCCTGTTACTGACCTGAGAGTGGCGCGTAGTCTATCTGACTGACCGCAGCCATACTCTGGTATTCGGGCCGACTGGACAGCGGACTACCCAATAGTAAGGACTGCAGCAATGTGGAACGAAGAACATCTATTTGCTTAAGAATGGAAAACTTCTGTACTTACTCTGGTGATTAATCTTGAAGCAGAGATTTAATTTAAATCAGGGGTAAAAGATTACAGAGGGTTGGAAAAATATAACTATTTTGTTAAATATTTAGGTTAGACATTTTTTAAGTTTTTTTTTTTTTTATTTAATCAAATATGGAAGTTGGGTTGATGGGTTTGCCTAGACAGTGCTGAGATATCTTCAGTATGGAAATAGGAAGCACGTGTGGTTTTTGTCTCCTACAGCTGATTGTTTGATTTCTTATTGTTTTGTGCTTATAATGCTTTTATTCTTGTAAATGTATACATTGTATTGTGTTGAGAAGTGACTGTTTTCTACTATGTACTTAATAGAAAAAACACAAATCTTTAAATTGTAAAAACTGGTTAAACTCTTATTATTATTACACATGTACAACAAAACTGCTCTGGCTAATTTGATTAGGAAAGAAATAACTTATTTAATGACATTAATACAATAGAATATTATTAGTTTTATAAAGCACACCTTTCATATACTGTAAGTAGACTTCATAGAGTTTTACAAGTTGAATATATACTTCTAAATGTTACTTTATTATATAGTTCAGTCACAAAGCAGCTTACAGTAGCTGGACTTGAAAAAGAATAGCTGAAAAAGTAGCACTTTGTCTTGAGAAATAACCAGTAGAGTCACCTGCTGCAAATTGATGCCTTGCACCTCTACGGATTCTTTCACAGCATGAAAAGGCTTACTGCCTTCCCTCATGCTTAATCACACAAATTCAGGTGCTTGAATGAGGTGATCGTGTAAATGAGGGTTTGACTAATGACTGTCTCTGAATCACTGTTTCCACATCGTAATGACTGCCCAAACTTGCATTGATTTTTACATGATATCTTACACACTCCTAAGCACCTATGTGCAGCACTGCCCATATGCTGTTAACCATATGGACTCCAGAGGGGTTCTGTAATTTCACAGGTAGTGGACAGTTTGGATTACAGGTGTGACTGTGCAATACCAGCCATCTCTGCAGTTTGTATGACAGCAACATGACTTTTGAGGGTGAAGGACCTGCACTTTGTAGACACAGAGAAGGTACATGGAACAATCTAAAATATCCCCTTCTCCTCCACCAGCATCACCACAACCACTAGCTACTGGAAGAGGGGTTTGAGGACCCACATTACAAATCTGAGGCCTGGAATACTGTTGCAAGGGTTGTCAAAAATGAGATGGGTACACACAGGTGAGCAATGTTGTTATCACTACAGTGGCATGAGGTGATGCCATCTGGACTTCCTTTACTGACTGGAGGCCAAGATTAAAGCTGTTGCACCACAAATGCATTGTAAATTACCTTTATCTTACCTACACATGTAATTTGTTAGAGTGTGACATCAATGAATATTACACACTTCTGTTTCTCTTTCAAAATCCCCAAAGCTACAGTAAAGGGTGCACAGGAGGATGGTAGAGTGTCTTACAAGATACACAGGTGAGTACATCTTCATACGGTAGAGATGAAAATGTAGGCACAAATGTGAAATAGGTATTCCTGTTGCAGTGAGACTTGTACAGCTGCTGTCCTTGTAAAACTGTATTTTGCCAGTGTAGCACTTTTGTCCAGTACTGTCAGTTCTGTGCTAAATTCCATTGTTCAGAGTTAGCAATAGCTGTCTCTGTGCCGGAGGATGGGGCCATATTCCCCATTGGCAGCACTGGCAATGGGGGTGACACCATTGAGACTGAATGGTAGCTGACCAATATAGGGTGGGTTAATTGACAAATGGCTAGATACTTGTTCTGGTCATATACAGAATCTACTCCAGGAGCTCATTGAGTCATATCCCTAACCCTGCACTGGCTCCTCCATCTGAGCCAAGGCCCAGTGTTGAAGACAGCACACATCCTTGCCTTGGCTCCTCCATCTGAGCCAGGGCCCAGTGGTGAGAGCACAGGGTGGCATTTAAACTCCCATTGGGTTGTAGCTGGCAAGGATGTTAGCTGTGCAATCCCATCATATGCCCATCATGCTGTTGCCTTCCTTTTTTTGTCCATGACTGCCCTTGTTTATTTTTCAGTCCTCCCAAACACCATTGTCTGTCATTTGTTTGTTTGTCTCATGTCTCCTTCCATTGTGCCTCCTCCCATGGTGTCACTCTTATCTATCTTCTGTGTTTGTTTCCTTGTTTGTGTGTGTCCTATACCCACCTTAACTCTACTGCCTTCTTCTTACTTCTCTTACTTACTTTTCCTACTCACTTTTTCAGCATAATTCTCACATGACAGCCTTTCTGTGGTCCACAGCTTCTGCTGTATCCTAGCTACATCTGGTATTGTTATAGATATTCTAAGAATAATATGGCCAGCATTGGAAATCTGTGCCTAACTGGTGGCCTTTATCATGGTTCCATGCTTCTTTTTGGCATCAAGCTTAACTCAGCAAGTGACCACTGACAGGTATGCCTTCTCTTCGTATATATATATATATATTAAGATGGGCACCTAACCCACCAATCTATTGTACCTCACCATCTCCACCTCCATCCTAGTCGTTGCTTAGGTTTTCACCTTATGTTCTCTGCTTGCTTTCCTCTTTTTCATTACATTTCTATATTCCAAACTCTACACTTTAATTTGCTCAACAAATAGATGAGAACAGCAGTATACCTTTAAATGACTTACCCTTCATGCCACTTATTTGTCCGTGGGATCACACAGAGTCTCTGGGAGGCAGGTATAGGTTTGCCATTCACTGCTTTTCCTCATCTTTCCCTGTGGCCATACCTCTGTTTTATGTGCTTTCACTGCAGACCCTGCTTGTAGCCACAAGTTGGATATTTAAAAAGTTCCACTTCTCCTACTGTTTTCTCCTGCTGTTATTTTTAATGACATTCAAACTTCATTGCACAAATAAGGTAAACAGTGGCATCCTGTATGCAATCACACTCTCCATGTTTTTGAATCCCAGGGTCAGTCTATAAAGGGCTGTAAATCTGTCTGGGAGATCTGTGAAAAAGAATTGTAGGGAAGGCTGTGAGAGGTGATATATACAAGTCTGGTGAACATGCTCAACCAAAAGTCTTCTGTCATTGGCAGCAAAGTATCTTTAAGGCAGTTGCAGCATTTGACTGCAAAAATTTAATGTATTTCCGATAACAGAGAATGTCTCAGTGGGACGTACATGAACACAGAGTATCTCAGTGGGATGTACATGTCTGATATTCCGTTCTTTTCCTTGTCTTTCCTGCTAACCATACTATGCTAAGTTAACCCACCATACCTATAAAAATCTTTGGGTAAACAGTACTCATAATCTGGTCTTTCCCTCACTTTGCATGTTATTCATGTCAACAGTAGATGAAAAACAAATATTATTGTCCAGGGGCACATATATCTTTTTGAAGATTGAAGCCAAAATATATTTTAACAGTCTCTTGAAGATATCATTCTTTGTCACAAGTCACAATTTCCTTTTCCAACAAATCAAAAATAAGGGAAATCATTTAAATAATTTTAAATGGTATTGACACTGGTAAGAAACAGATGTAGTATTTCTGAATGATCACATAAACACAGCACTATACTCTAGAACACACATGGAAGAAAATGCATTAAGTTTTTGAAGTTGTGCTGAGGAAGCTGTTATACAGAAGATGCCCAGGACATGTGGCAATGTACCCTGATACAGCTTTCCTTATATACTTTAACTTCCAATAAAGCAGAGTCACATAGTAACCATACTTGGCCTCAGATATTTACTTATAGATTTGGTGTTGTGGTTGGATGTGCCAGAATGGGCACATGGCCATCTTTAGAAAGGTGACACAAAGAGAAGCTCTAACAACAGCCATCTTTACAAAGTGACACATGAAGAGACGCTCTAACATGTAGACAGATTCAAGGTTTTAAAAACTAGTTTTGAAGGTACCCTGCTTGTCACTTACCGTTGCAAAAATAGGAAATATCCAGCATGCTATAAGGAAAAACACTGTTCTTTCAATACAGTTACTTTAAGATGTATTTGGAAGAGAGTGAGGTGAGCTAAACAGGAATTTCTGACCATCATTTCTATGTTCAGTGTAAATGTAGCACCCCAATAAAACTATGACATGCTGAAGGCAATCCAGAGCAGCTATTTTTTGCCTATGTAGGCAGTTTTAAACTTTTCTTAAGCAGTACTTATGCATCTGTAACTGAAATCCTAAAGGTTGAAGCTTTCAATTTGTACAGTACAAAAATAAATACAACTACACATTATTTTATGTCATTCTGTTGAAGTATTTGAGTCACGTTCCCTGAACTTTGAATGTTTCTAAGTGTGCTTAAGATCTTCTATATGCTGTTCAAGATAACAAATACTATATATATATACATATATATATAAATGTATATATAAACATTATTTACGTACGGAGTGAATTCATAAACTAGGTTGAGGATGACCCCATCAGCAACACTTAATCCAAATCCTTTACTCAGTCCATATATTTCTCCAGCAAATGGCTCAGGCAGAAACCATTCCAAAGATGCAGCAATTGGTTGAATGGCATAATAGACCCACTTTGGCACTGCTGAACTAAAGACATAAAAACAAAATGAAAGCATTAGAAGAACATGTAAACCTAAGCGGTAACAGCAGTATTTGTCATGTGAATTATAAATCCTTGGGGGGATACTTTTACTACATGAAACTGAACACTACATTATTTTACGTTTGCTGAGTCTAATCATCCGTTTTATTTGCATTTGATATTTTACCTTCACTCCATCTTTCTTTTATCCCTTACCCATTTTCTATTTGTCACATGCCCTGCTGAATGCTTCAGTTGATTCTCTCTCTACAGCATTCATTCCATCTGTGTCTATCTCTGTGAGTTAGTCCCTGCAATATGTTGCCTGCACTCCTTTTGTCTCTTTTCTCCTTGTTTAAAATGACCCCTTCCCATCTTCCTGACATTGTGCACCAATATGCTCCCCCCCCATTTTTCTGGTCTCAGATGAGAAGGACTCGGTCTCTTCTAGATAATGGTCCCATACCAGGTAGATGGATTGCCGAGTAGCAAAGTAAGGTTGGGGTAGAGTGCTGCACTCCTGAGTGTATCATCCTTCAGATAAGCTGTTAAATGGAGGCATCATCTGCTTGAGTTGGTGGTTTCTCAGGTAGATGTAAAAGATTCTATAGCACCTATCAAAAAAATAGGGGTTCTCTATTTTTATTAGCATATTCACATACATTAAAAAAATGTTTATATTAGGGTACCCAATTATACTGAGTGAAATTATTATTAATACAAATGATAGTGTTTGATTAATGCAGTAAGGCTTTCAGGAGTGGCAAATGATAGTGTTTGGTTAATGCAGTAAGGCTTTCAGGAGTGGACACAGTGTCACTGAATAAATATAAGTACCCTCAAAGGTTAAAATATTCCCTAAAGGACCAGCCACAATGAAAAGTTTAAATATATTTAATGTTGTTGTGTCTTTTGGCTTTTCCCGGTTAGGGGTCGCCACAGTGGAACTCCGGTCCACTAATGATTGGCAGTAGATTTTTACGTGCCGAGTTGCCGGCCCTGATGCACAACCTTCAATGAAGGTATGCCCATTCACGCATATCTCCACACAGAAGACGCTCTAGCTGAGAATCAAATGGGACAACATCTTACTGTGAGGCGACAACGCTACCGCAGCACCACCACCGCAGTTAATGAATAATAATAAACATGACAATACTAAATAACTATTTACAATAAACACCAGAGTTTCAATCATAGGAGATATTAAACACAGACAAATAGATTCACACAGATACAGAAAAAACAGCATTTAACTAAGCTCACTATATTATTCTGACTGATCTAAATAATTACGTTTCCCTGGTCACTTACTAGAGCAAGGCAAGATGAAGTAGGTGAGTGGTCTTCCTTCTTTGTCAGGTTCTAAAAGAAGACTTCTCAGAGACTTCAGTCTCATCTAGTATTAATACATAATTTTTGCCCAGGATTACAGAATTACATCATATACATCTGGTCATCTGACTTCTAGTTCTCTTGCTACCCCCTTCCTAGAAAATGAACCAGAATCTGGCACATAGTCAATAATACACACACATAGAGATTTGATAAGATCTGTTTCAGCTTCTGAAAATTATAAAACAATTTCAAACTTCTACCCTTCCAGAGTAGCAATTAGTTCACTGCTAAAGATGATATAGAGGGCTTCGTAGTACTTCTCTTCCAGTATCCTCTGTTACAATATTAATTTCAATAGTTAAAATATGGTCTGACATATACGTGTATTTCTTTTTCTGTCCAGTAGGACACACTGTTGGTATATTTTTTTAACACAAGCCGCTTTACAAATACATTTTTCAACATAAGCATATGTACAAATAACTGACTCCACAAGGAACAAGCAAGCCAGGAACAGCAACCCAGAAGAGCCAACCTCTCGATGGAAACAGCCACAAAAGAATACTTCCAGACAGCGAACTCCACAAGCAGATTTATTACATAAACACCACACAGTAAATAAAACGTTTTCGTCAATGGTACAACTTCTTCAGATAAAAACATTCAGTAGTGTCCCTGCTTTTATACATCACCTAATTGGTAAATTAATGCAATAATTGAACAATTACTACAGAACAGTTCTTAAAGAAGAAACACTGCTGAAATGCATTTTAAACCACCAAGAACACCTAAAATTGTGTATGTATATATTATATAGTAAAACTACACACAAATTTCTGCTTTTTGCTTTTAAAACAAAACCCCATATTTGTAATGAATTTACAATAAATACAGTTGAGAATATGTAATACATTAATAAAACACAAACAAATAGCAGAGATAAAATTTCAAACTCTCATACCTCAATGCAACCATGACATGAAATTAAACTAGATTTAAATTAATATCTTAAATCAATAAAAAACTTTGTTTACAATATTATAACTAAATAATATAAAACATATATAATGAATTTCTCATACCTAATATTTATAATATAAAAATAAATTGCAATTAAAATCTCAATCCTATAAATGTTCAGCTCTTAATTTTAAATAAGGCATAATAGAGATGGATTCGTTCAATCCTGGAAATTTGTTTGCTTGCAACAAAATCTGCCAATAAGTTTCTTTGTGGGAAAGACGTGCTGCCCAATTGCCGCCCCTCTTACATTTAACAACTGCTTCCAACACAAAAAATTTAAAAGATGCAGCCTCACATACCACGGCATGTCTATATAGTGCATTGGTAGTGCACTTCTGTATTTCATATACATGCTCGTAGATGCGTCTCTTAAGTTGCCTTTCTGTTTTACCAACATAGAATGTTTGGCAACAAACACATATGGCCAAGTAAACTATGCCAGTAGAATTGCAGTTGTAAAAATGGTGGGAGCAAATTCTCCTGTTCCTACTCTCCAAATATATGACCTCCTGATTTATAACATACTTGCACTGTGGACATCTATCACAACGAAATGTACCTTTTCTATGCTGTTCAAGATGGTTTAGATTATTGTTCTGCTCCAAAATTCTCTTAATATTTAAACCCTTTCTGTATACAAATTTACAGGACAGATCTTTTAAATTGTTTAAATCGGTAAAGTCCACAAAGGATTTTAATTCTTTTTGGACAATGCTTCTAATATCCCCCACATCTGAACTATGCTCTATAACAAACATCTGACTAGAGCCAAATGAATTAGAAAGACTACAAGTAGAGTCCGTAATACACACTGTTTTTTCTTTGCCCAAGATAGGACCAAATCTAGTACCCCTAGCTAACTTAACCTCTTCCCTAACTGAAGTAATCAATATTATAGGGTAACCCCTGGCTAGAAATAGAGACGTGAGCTTATCACTCTCTTGATGGAAATTGAGGTCTTTCGAGGTCATATGGGAAACCCTAACAAACTGACCTTTAAGAATAGACCTCTTCTGAAATTGTGGGTGAGAACTATTGTAATGTAAATAACTATTAGAGAAGCTTAGCTTCCTATAAACACATGAACTGAAGCCATCCTCTTCTTTCACCAGGGTAATGTCCAAATAATTGACCTGTTCTGTTGATATAGTATAAGTAAACTGCAAAAAGTTGGTTGTAGAATGTAAATAGATAACAAATTCTTCAATAGACTGCCTCGGGCCAGTCCAAAATATACATATATTTATTTTATTTTATTTATTTTATTTTACATTTGTTGACCGGGCTAGTCCAACTGGATACATGTCCATTTTCAGTGGAGGCCCGGGGAGAAAAGCTCCAAGGTCATGGTTAGATTAACAAATACAATGATAATGTTACGCAAGTTAATACTAGTTAATACAAATACAATGATAAACCTATAACAAGTGAATACAATTAAATACACTGATGCTTAAAGACCAAATAAGAGAAGCAAGAATTATATAAATGATTTAACGAGATACAGATTTGAACAGCCAGACAAGCAGGGCTAAATAGAGCGTTCTTTGGTTTTTGGGTTAGGTGGAGGCTGAGAGAAGCCTAGGTACGGCAGGGACAATAGCTTTTAGTCTGGACTGGAGCAAGGGCATAACCATTTGGATTTCAGGTATGCTCTAAGATGTAATTTAAATTGGTACTGAGAGGTCATAAGTCTTAGGTTGATTGGTAGGGCGTTCCAGGATTTGCCAATGGAATTGGCATATAGTGCTTCACCACCAGCGTTATTAGATTTAATGGTCCGTACTTGTAGACTTTTGGAAGACCTGAGGGAGTTAAGGTTGGAGTACGGGGTAAGTATTTTGTTCAGTGAGGGGGTTTTATCTGGATGGTTGATAATTTTAAAAGCCATCCAGAAACCTAGTGTAATGTATCCAATACTTAGAAAACTCACAGTTAAGTCAAATTTTTTCTCCCATACTGCCAATATCATGTCGGCATAGGTAGGGGCACAATTAGCTCCCATGGAGACACCCGAGGTCTGCTGGAAATATTCTCCATCAAAGTAAATGTAATTATAGTTCAAAACCAGGTCCAATAATGCCAAAATCAAATGAACATTGTTGTTAGCAACCCCCTGACACTCCCAAAGAGCCTCCTCAATCCACTTCAGACCTGTTGTGTGTGGAATCACAGAAAACAGGTCAACCACATCAATGGTAACAAAGATTAAATCAGACCTAAAAAGATCATTGGTTATACCCTGTAGAAATTGCCATGAATCCTTGAGTAGCTGATCTTGTTTTTCCCCCATAGCTGTTTTAATTTCCAATCCAAAAATTTGGAAAGGTTATGGGTTTTAGAGCCCTGAGCCGCAACAATAGGTCTAAAAGGGGGGTCATGGATGTTTTTATGTATTTTAGGCACACCAAAAACAGTGGGTATTCTGGGGTGGGGGTTGTTCAAGAATGTAAAAAGGTCAAATTCAATTACATCCTGATCCAAAAGGTAAGTGCCAAATCAATTTGTTTATATGAGAGATGCACTTCATTGAGTGAAATAGTAGTATATTTCTTGGTGTCCTGCAAGATATTATACATCTTAGCCTCATACAAGATGGAATCCATAACAACAGTGCCTCCACCCTTATCAGGTTCCATAACTCTTAACAATGGGTTGTTACTTAATTCAGTCAAGAGATCATCTTCAGCCTGGTTAAGGTTAGAAACTAATGGTGTTCTCCTCCTACTACCATGAATCTGTTGTTCGATCTTATTTTCCAAATTTTTTAGTTGCAAGTGTAATGGTGGATTGTATGTGCTAGATTTCTTAAGCATCAAACCCTGCCCCATATTGGTAGACCCGAACAAGTTCTGTAAATTCAATTTACATATGAAAAGTTTCACATCAAGAATGGTGTTAACCAAGTTTCTACCCCTACTAGGAACAAATTTGAAACCCTTGGTAAACAAGGAAAACCATACTTCGTTGATAGCAGCACTACTATAGTTGTATATATGATAACCATTCAAAGTGTGCATGGTATGATCACCAATTCCTGTAACCTCAATAGAACCAACATTTACCAATCCCGCTGGTGATTCCTCCGCCACCCTCTGGTTTGTACCCCTCCCGTCTGACGGGGGGATCGATGCCCCAAAAAATGGTCATTCAACTGTTGATTGTGTGGTTGATTACGGAGACGCTCAGATCTCCTGGGCAAGGGGTCATCAGCAGTCTCATCTACAGAGTTGAAAGCTACAGCAGGGGGAGGGGGACAGGGTGGAGAGAAGGGCTCTTGAACAGGAGACTGAATTTCATATACACCTGCAGTATCTCTAGAGGTCAGTGAAGGCAGAAACCCACCCCTGGCCTGAGGTGGATTAGGATATTGCCTGCCTTCCTGATACTCCTTGATATCCCTGTACAACTTCCTATGTTTACGTTTCATCACAATATCAGATTGTTTGTCAACTTGCCTTCTAATATCATAATATTTCTGTTTCTCAGCATCAAGAGTAAACATCAAGTCAGAGGTCACATTGGCATTTAACTTTATAATATCTTTGTGCAAACTGTTAATTTCAAAATCATTCCTCTTAATAATGGCTTTTACTATCCCAAAGCCACATTCATCAAACACTTGAATTAAATCATTGTGAAACTCACTCCCAGTAACAACATGGTTGGGGTATTTATGAACCCTTAAACCTTTAGGTACAATATTTTTATGTAAACATTCCTTTAAATACAAATTGTCAATTTCAAGAGTTTTGTACCTGTATAAAGCATGCTCAAGCTGGTGCATGCTATCAGAAAAGGAAACAGTCCCCATAGCGTTACTGTCATTTTGTTCATCAAATTGAAAATTGGGTTTGCGATTTACCCATTCATTAAAAGTAGATACAGGAGGTAAAACAAGCCCTTGAGCATTAGGGCTAGAAGAATTGTTTAATTCCGCCTCTCCGGAATCCCAAAGCACCACTGGAGTGTTCAAAAAGTTACTGTCTGTACCTGCTGGTATGTTAGAAGAACGACCCTGTCCATTCGGACCATCTCGCGAACCAGCAACTGCTGGTTTGGTGGAAAGCAACTTTAATATCTCTCGCTGTTCAGCGAGAAGCGCCTGAACGCCATGCCCCAAAGGAGTTAATAACTGTACCAGTAACGTAAGCTGTCCCGTGAGTTGGCTGGAATCAGCTGAATTAGACTGCATTCCCTCCTCCAGATTAGCGCCAAAAGCGCTGGGAGCTGAATCACCGGAACCTGCCATAGAACAAACCAAGCCAACAGGAACAGCAAAACAACCGACTCCACAAGGAACAAGCAAGCCAGGAACAGCAACCCAGAAGAGCCAACCTCTCGATGGAAACAGCCACAAAAGAATACTTCCAGACAGCGAACTCCACAAGCAGATTTATTAAATAAACGCCATACAGTAAATAAAACGTTTTCGTCAATGGTACAACTTCTTCAGATAAAAACATTCAGTAGTGTCCCTGCTTTTATACATCACCTAATTGGTAAATTAATGCAATAATTGAACAATTACTACAGAACAGTTCTTAAAGAAGAAACACTGCTGAAATACATTTTAAAAATTTTAAAAAATATGTACAAATAAGTCTGATATACAAATGACATGTAATTCTTTACAAAACTCCAGCTGTCTATACTGGCATATGTTACACATCCACTGCAATGACCCAGTAGAAACTGAGAGGGAAATGGAAGAAACTTTTTATAAGTTTTGTAAGAGAGGTTATGATGCGGTAGATGTAAAAAGAGGGATGGAATGGGTAGTAAATAGAAAGTGGAATGGACAAGGTAAAAGAAGGTGTAATAATGAACAAGAATGTATATATTTCACATTTACATATTCCATATTTTCACAGGTAGGAATAGAACAAGTTAAATATTTCTGGATTGGGCTGAAGAGAAATGGATCTTTTGCAAAATAAAAATATAAGCTTCTCCTTTAGGAGAGGTAGAAGCATAAATGATGTTTTGGTCCATGAAAAATTTAGTATGCAAACTATGACAATTACTAGATCTATACACATGAAGGGAATGTCAAAATGTGGAAAGTGTAGTGTGTGTAAGTTTATAGTGAAAGAGTTCATATGCATAAATGGAAAAAAAGTTCAATCAAGAGGAGCATTTAGTTGCAATTCAGAAAGAATTATTTATGGTTTGAAATGTCCATGTCAGAAATGTTATGTAGGGGGAAGTAAAAGATAATTTTCATGTAGGTTGAAAGAACATATAAGGGATATTAGCAAAAATAATCAAACCAGCCCTGTAGTGATTCATTTTAAAGAATTTCATAATGGGAACCCAGATAGGCTGCAAGCAACATATTAGATAGGGTAGAAATTAATCCCTACATGTCTGATCAACAAGTTAAAAACTCGTTAAGAAAAAAGAAACTATGTTGATTTTAAAGTTTGGTACTATGAGCCCTATGGACCTGAATCAGGAATGCATATGGAAAAGTTTGCTGTAAGGTATTGTGTGAATTTTAATTGAATGATTGTTTTTATTGTATTATTAAGTAATTAAGTGAGTATATAAGGGTGAATTGAAGTATGTGCATTTGTACTCTGTTAAAGGCTTCTATAGCTGAGGCGCTAGAGAAATTCAGATTTTTGTATGTGTATTTTATTAAACAAAGATTTGGCTTTGGATCGCTGGCTTGCTGTGTGTAGTATCTATATATTTCCTGTTTGCTGTTCAAGTGAAGTGGTTGGACTGGCTTCCTAGTACTTGTCTTCCCAGACAATTTGTCTCTGGCTGAAATCAGAACTGTAAGATACAATCTTTACGGCCTAAATTAGGTAATTTAATTTCACACTATTTTCAAAGTTAGCTGGACTGAGATTAACCTCTTCTCTTCCAGTATCCTCTGTTACAATATTAATTTCAATAGTTAAAATATGGTCTGGCATACAAGTGTATTTCTTTTTCTATTCAGCAGGATACACTGTTGGTATATTTTTAACACAAGCCACTTTACAAATACATTTTTCAACACAAGCATCTGTACAAATAAGTTTGATAAACAAATGACATGTAATTCTTTACAAAACTCCAGCTATCTATACTGGCATATGTTACACATCCCACTACCCTACTTCTCCTGGCTTTGCTGGCAATACCGCACATCATCAGACCATCAACATTCTTCTTCTCAAGGAGTATGATCACCGAATGCCCAAGGCAAAGATATTCACATTTTTAAACAAGCTACCCTCTAACCAATCACATAAAGGCACAATCAGTATAGACAAGAGTATAGACCACAAATCTTCCTAATGTAAATAACCAGTTTGGAGCCAGTGTTTAAACCCCAACAGAGACGCTTAGAATAGCAAGCACAATAAACCTTCACCAGCAATTCCCAGCTCATAAGGGTGGAGGCTACTCTCTCTTCCCACAAGTGTGTAAACCAGAAACCTTCTTATTATAAATAACTGGTTTGGAGCCTAAGTGCTTAAACCAGAACTAATACACTTTTAGAATAACAGACACAATAAGCCTTTAACCAGCAATTCCCAGCTCAGAAGCTCATAGGCTACCCTCTCCTGCCACAAGCGTGTAGACCTTCCTAATGCAAAATAACTGGTTTGGAGGCCAAGTGCTTAAACCAGTGCTAAGACACTTTTAGAATAACAGACACAATAATCCTTCAAACAGCAATTCCCAACTCAGAGTGGAGGAAACTACCTGTCCATCCACAAGAGTGTAGACCACAAGCCTTCCTTACGTAAGATAACAAGTTTGGAGACCATGTTCTTAAATCAGAATTAAGAGGCTTAGAATAACATTTAGAGTATAATCGGGCTACCAACAAGCAGTAATAAATGCATCTGAACACTGTAAGAATGTGTAGCAAAAAATTAAATAAAGTAGGAAGAAGTACAAATACATTAAAAGCAGCTGAATAAAGTGCATTTTTAATAAGTGAGAAGGTAGGAAACAGAAGATAATTCACGTTTAAAAGATTAAGGTGGATGGCCTCCCCAGCTGATCTCAAGATTCAAAATTCAGAGAAACTTTACTGTCATTTAGGACCACACAAGTGCAGCCTAAACAAAATTACAAATGTCACCTCACAAGAGAAATGCAGTGCAAATAACATAGATACTATGGTATCAAAGAATAACATAAGAAAGAAAATAACACCATGTGTGATATGCAAGAAGTAGTTCACATTACATAAACACATTCAATACCCATTATCCAATGATAAATAAATAAATACCCAACACCAAACCCCTATACTGTTAAAATAGAGAATAAATAGATACTAGTGAACAGCAACTGTTTAGTTACCATATTGCACTTGTTAACCCTAGACTCTCAGTACTCAGTAGACTGAGCTGATGAGCTGAGACTGAAAGGAATGTCCAAAATCAGATTTATAGTAGGGGAGGGCACTTCAAAAGCCACCAGGTTTAAAAGCACAACAGTGGTAGGGTGAGTTTGTGGGAAAAAATCAAATGTAGACAGAGATCAGCAATAGTCAGCCAGAGAACTGTAAGTCAAACAAACACGACAGCTAAATAAAGATGCCACTAAATATTTGTAGTTAAATGAGGAATGCTATTTCTCAGCTCCTCCCACTAATTAGCTGGATGTTATTAACTGTCTGCAAAATAATTATTTTCTGTTGGACCCTAGCCAATACCTCTTGAAATTCCAAGAACAAAAAATTAAAACAAAACAAAATGCAACATAATAAAAACATAAAAAAATATAAATAACTTAACCTTAAATGAATAACTGTAATCCAAAATCAATTGCAGACAGAGATGATAATAGGCAGAGAACAGCAAGTCAAACAAGCAATACAGCTGAATAAAGATGCCACTAAATATTTGTAGTTAAATGAATAATTCTGTTTCTCAGCTCATCCCACTAATTAGTTGGATGTATTCACTATCTGTAAAAGAATTATTTTCTAACTGACCCTAGCCAAGACTTCTTAAAACTCCAAAAAGAACAAAAAACTTAAAATAAAATAAAATGCAATATAAGTAAATGATAAAAAACTGAAGTAACCAAACCTTAAATAAATAACTCCAATCCAAAATCAAATGCAGACAGAGATTAGCAATAGTCAGGCAGAGAACCACAAGTCAAACAATCATCACAAACATCCGGGGAATTACTCAAAGAAAATAACTCCAATTGTTCTTTTAGAAGATCTCTATTCTGTTTTAGTAAATATGCTCTACTCAGCACATGTGATATATGTATCTCATTGAATAGTATGCATTTCAGTTTCAGGTCAAACTTCTGCAATTTTAGTAACAACCTCTGTTATCTTTGATTTGCCATGTACAAAGACTTATTGAATGTGCTTTGAAATACTTTATGGTCTTTCCATTTTATTGTCTTTGCCAGAAATGTACTCATTTTTGTGTAATATTAATTATCCAGTCTTCACCCTGTTTTGCTCTTTCTCATCTGTTTTCCTCATCTGTCCCTTATCAATTTATTATCCTGAAAATGAAGTTCAGTCCTGTACAGTTGGATTATATAATTCAATCTGTTCTCTACTTTTTTCCCCTTTTAATGGTAACAGTGCTTCTCTCCTTAGATTATTTCTGGCTATGTTTTTATTAGGTGTTGGCTTAGACTTCTTTTCTATTTCTCCTCTTCTAGACTATTATTGTTCAGATTCACTTTATATTACTTGCTCTATTCTTCCCCTTGTTCATAGTTTGTTACTAGGGTGGGCCCTTACAATGTTAGCAAAGCACCCCAAACTATTTGGGTCATGAGTAACATGGGCATATATATGGAGAGGGGGAATCTTAGTAGGGATATAACTAAGGATTTGTATGGGGGAGTGTTAGGATAATACTTCTGTTACTGATGGCCTCTGTCCATAAGGGACATGGGGGGGCCAGATCAGGGTTACAATTTTCCAGCCAGATGTCAGAGTTTCATTTGAATAGGGTCGGGGATGAAACTCTGTTTCACATGGATGTGGAGCCTGTTAGATAGTGCATGGATCCTTTGGGACTCATATCTATCTCCCAACAAGTTCTGTTTATGTCACAAACAAAGTTCAGATCCCCTGGATCTAGTGTTTCTGGTACTGTTTGTTTTGTACATGTGCAACAGATTCATCAGGGCTTGGTCTGAGGAAGCCCTGTAAGCCATACAAAGCTCCCCTCTTAGCAGAATGTAGGAGACTGAATAAGGTGACAGCGCCTTTAGGAAATCAGTGTTGGAGAGGGTATTCATGTCCTGAATTCTCCTGGTGAGAAGCCTTTCTGGGTATTTCAACTGTTACAAGTGCCCTTTTAGATACATGCAAAAGGAGGGCATTATATTACATGACAGGTCTGAAAAGGGCCAAGTAGAGTGGTGCTTTAACTTCATTGGACTTGGACCCTATACCCTTACCTATAATTTTTGTAACAGAGAATGATTTTCTTACTATTTTAGCTACATGTTTGTCAAAGGCTAGATTGCTGTTTACATATGTTCCCAGATCCCTTACTACTGGTTGACTGTTACAGGTGTTTTATTGATGGAGAAATTACCTTGGGATGACAGTTTCCCAAAGGGCATTATAATGGATTAATTGGCACCAGTCATTTGTCTGTGTTAAACCCCCTTGCAAGATATTGGTGTCTTGTTCTGTAGGGGCATTGAGTAGAGCCCTAACTGACCATGTCAAATTTGGAAATCCCATATATTACCAAATTCCACCACATAATCCTACATATCTCCTTAGAACTGATATTCCCAACACAACTATACTCTTCCATAAAATAGACTGGTCTGGTTAATTCATATCCTTAGTTCCCTGTACAGTAAATAGTTCCCTGTACAGTACAAGATGAATTGCACTTGCTTCTACAGTAGCAGGCTGGGGGACAGTCTTCTTTCTAATCTCCAATTAGCTAGATTGTTCTCTGGATACATATGATGATATTACTTTGTACACTTCCTAAAGTGATTAACTGAAGCATGACTGGCTTATACAGAAATTTGAGGATTGTTTCATATATGCCCCCACTCCTTTCCTCTGTAGCTCTTGCTAATGATACACCTGACACTGTGCTACTATGTCCTTGGTAAACACCAGCAGTTTAGTTTTGGCCTGGTCACAATCTAGCTCCCTCACTAAACCTTTGGCAAGCAAAAGTCATACAATTTGGGAAGTACTTCAACAGTGAACTGGAATTAACAATTCACCAAGTAAAAATCTGTGGTGTTTCTTTGCAAGTTCTTTCCCTTTTGTCCATTGTCCAGTCCTGTTTCATGTTGTGGGTGACATTGTCCAGTCCTGTTTCATGTTGTGGGTGACATTGTCCAGTCCTGTTTCATGTTGTGGGTGAAAAGCTAAAACCTTTTGGTGCTTTTATTTCATTCTGTTCTTCTGGATCCCTTACAGCTTACAATTAGAACTGACTCTTTAATAACTGGTTTTCTGTACAAAATGACTCTACTCTCTTATATCCACTGCATCAAAGCTACTTCTCTGTATATACTCCCTGTAGTAGAGGAGGCCATTTGCAAGACACAATAGAGGCAGTTCAGGCCATAAACATCCTAGGCTTGCTTAACTCCTGTATCTAATTTAAAATAAGTGACAGAAGCAGATTAAAGCCATTATGGTTTTGTATTTTGGGTGTAAAGAGAATAAAAATTTTAACAAATTTTCTGACTAAATATCAGTACTTTCTTGCAGTGATAACTGATTCGCTGTTCATACAGGGATGAGGCCATATAATTTCTGTCAGTCTTCCATTTGTTGTCTTATAATCAACTAAAAGTCTCTTTCTAACTCTGACATTGTTTTTATACATAAGAACCATTGCATTGTGAAAACTCCTTTTTAAGGAATGTTGCTTACAAGCAGAAAACCATGATACTCGAAAAAGTACCTGACAAAGATTCATCATATACCAATGGCCTTGCTTCATGTCCTTGCCCAGATGTTCTGCAATGATCTCATCAACTGTTTGTCATAAATCAAACCTTTCATCCATAACTGATGTTTTCAAAGACAGGTAGAGAATTATTGTGTAATACCAAAGTCAAAGACGTGTGACTTCACCTCAGTTAGTTACCTTCCGATATTTTCTTTGCTTCACCAGGGAAAAGTACAATTAGTCTTACATAAGGTTAGGTATTATCTTAATACTTACATTTGTTTCTTACAGGGATGGGAATGGGTTTAGGAAATAAGAACTACAGGCAAGCTTTACACACTTCTGTCACTGGATAACTAGATATATTCTAATAATTAACCATAAAATGTCAAACATTATGATATTTGGCACCCAACAAAAGCTTCCAAATACTTTTTAACTCAAATGGTAAACAACTCCCACTAGTCACTGAACAAAGATATGTAGGAATAACTCCAGACCCCACTCTTTTCCTCATAAAACACTGACTACATCGTAAACAAGACTTTATATCAGCTGAAAATATGCTCTACGATGACATTTCTCTTTACCCCTACAGCACATTTGTCTACAGCCAAGAATGTATAAATCCAGAAAGAAGAATATGGACTACCCCTGTTAGCTCTCCATCTTTGTTCAAATGCCCATAAAATACAAACCACTATAAATAAAATGAGCTGCTTTGCATTGCATTACTGGCCCAGCACAGACACACCAGTGCCAACTTTTAGAACAATGTAACTGCCTTCCAGCCACTGAAAGTATGACTTTCCTCCTTTGCTCACACATTTATAAACTGATCCAAATAGGACACTGCCCCCCGCCCCGCCCCACCCCCCCCCCAAAGACAAGACCATAAACAAAACAGTTTAACTACACACATAGTCAAGAGAAAGGACTAATGCTTATAAGACTACATTTGTTGTCTTATACAGCATTTAGTAAACCAGCACTAGCCACCTGGAATCAAGGGTCAGCTGAAATCAGGCAAGTAAATACTCTGTTGGATTCAAAAACAAATTAACAGGCCACCTGTTTATTATCACCAAATGTTCATGCTTTAGAGTTGAGGGGTAATTGTACACTTGTCTTCTATATGTAAATAATTGTATCAACTCCAAATAATTATACATGTATAAATAGCCATTGGTTCCCCCATGTTCTAACTGTCTGTATAATTTATACATTTTCTTTCTATAGTTTTAACTATATACTGTTGACTATTAAGTGCATATATTTCCATGTGTGAATTAGCTTTTCTACAATTATGTGTAAATTGTCTGTACAAGTTCTGCATTCCTTTGTCCAATAATTAACCTATGTTTGCTTGTTACTTTATTATTTCTAATGTACTGTGCTTGGATCATGGCTGAAAACGTCTATCAATTAGTCCACTTACCTGGTTAACAAACTGAAATAAATAAATAGGTAACAGTCACCTGTCTTTTCCTAACAATGTAACACTGACAGCAGAAAGCTTACATGTGCCATTCATTTCGAGTTAAGTTAAACTTAACAAATAAGGTAGGTCTTCAGCTATTAGTCACTGAACTGGAAATATACTGGGCCTTGTCTTTGGTGCTTTTAAATGGTTTATGGCATATATGCATTGTCTAACTCAACTAACTTTTCAACAATTCTACAACACTCTGTCTTTGATCTACTCATTTCATTTTCACAAACGTTACCACATATGATCTGCCCAGTATAACTGCAACTGTGTTCATACAGATGATTTGTTAAAAATGAGAAATGAGATAGTATTTTAGTTCTGAGACCACTGTCCAAATTAGCCTGGATTGTTGACAAATCTCCCATTAGTCTAATACTACAATATTGTCATAAATTTTGGAAATACAAAAGCTACAATGTTTGGAATACTTGTCAGGTTCCACTAAGGCCCACCTGAATGGCAAATCATCTATACTCTTCTAAAATCTTTGATACAGTAAAATAAAATAATCCACAGATCCAGAAGGAATAGCACAGTGGAAGCAATAATACATCCTTTTAATAAAACCACAGCTCGCAAACAATTGGAAATAATGTAGCATACAAAATTCACTAAAACCTTATAAATTTGATTAAGCGCTTTCATCCACCGACATGTGGACTTCTTCAGAATCAATTAAAACATCACTATATATATACATTTGGGCGCCATTTCAAATTAATATTTAAAGTAACAAATCTCTATGTATTTGGTCAATTACATACAATACTATTTATCAAAATAAAATCGAACCACTCATACACTACTATCCACATATATTAAAAAAACTTGTGTTTAAAACCTAATAAAATCTAATAAAATCTAAGTACACAACATTGCCTAGGGTCTAATAGATAAGAAAGAATGAGAAATATGTATATAATAATATGAATTCATGAATACCCTTGTAAATATATATATATATAAAAAAAATAAAATAAAATAGATCAGAGGCAAATAAAACAATATTAATTCTATAAAATTCAACACTTTCAGGGAACTTGGTAACATAATAGATGTTTAAAATATGTAAAAATACCATCTTTATACTTATGAATAAATACATAGCATACACAATTATTTTGGGCCAACAGTACTTGCTTAAATATAGCTGCTTAGGCAATAGGTTAATTTATATTGTAATAACTCCCATACATAATAATACACATTTTACAAAATGGTTTTAATGCAATGTAATCATTACATCCTGGAAAAGTTGATGCATCATTTAAAATTTGTCATTTGGCCTCTCTCTCAGTTAACAATGCTTTCATATTTCCACCTCTCATATTCATTGTAACCGTCTCCAATATGGCAAATCTAAAAATATGTGAACTATCTGTATTTTGTATATGCCTGGCTAATGCATTAGTATTGTCTCCCTTCTTTATGGCATACAAATACTCATAAATCCTTTTCTTAAACATACGTTCAGTTTTTCCTATGTAAAAACATGAACATGTGGAGCATTTTGCCATATATATAACATACTTAGTATTACAATTCCCTCTTCTAAACCATATTTTGGTTTTATTAATATTATCCAGAACTATTACATACTCTTCTAAAATAACCGGGCAGTAGGCACATCTACCGCATTTACATGTACCCCCTGGATACAAGGATATCTCTTTCACCCTCTTAGGTCTCTCTAATATATGTTTTAGGTTCAATCCCATTTTATAAACAAATATAGGGGCATCTCCAACTATTTTCCTCAAGTCATGGTCCATAGAAAACACGTTCCAATATTTTTTCAAAATATCCTTAATATGTATAGTTTGGGGTGAGTATTCTAAAATACATGCTCTTTTATAATCCATTCCCTCCTCCATTACTAACTCTTTAGTGGTTTACCCAATACAGGGGTATATTTCTTCCCCCATTCCTCTATAACATATGTTTTTACTTCCTTAATTAAATGGGGTGGATATCCTCTATTGATAAATAGCCTACTAATAAATTCTATTTCATCTAACATGCCTCTATAGCTTGAAGTCATATGTGCCACCCGGATACACTGTCCTTTAAAAATACTTTTTTTAGTTTTAAAAGGATGGTTACTAGTAAATTCCAGATAATTATTAGAAAAGGTATTTTTTCTAAATATTCATGACTCAAATCCTTCTTTATTGCAAGATATATATGTATCCAGGTAGGACAACCCTTCCTCATTATAATTGTATGTAAATTTCAAAAACTGACTGGTATTATTAAGATACTTTATAAATTCATCAATCATATCTTCTTGTCCATCCCACAAAATAAAAATGTTGTCAAGGAATCTAGTATAGAATCTAATGTATTTATAACACTGACTCTTGAAGACATTTTCCATTTCCCAATCTAGCATCACTAGATTGGCATAAATTGGAGCACACGCTGTTCCCATAGCCACACCTTGGGTTTGTCTATAAAACTCTCCTACAAAGAAAATATAATTATAATCTAATATGATGCTCATTAATTCCATAATTACAGATGATTGTTCCCAGTCTAAGTTGGAAAATTGTTTAATACTATTGTAAAAGCTGTCCATACCCTGCTCCTTAGGAATACAAGAAAATAAATCAACAACGTCTATAGATATATAGACCAGTCCCTCCTTCCATAACTCTGGGGTTAAGTTTCCTAAAAACATCCATGAATCCTTTATTAAATGGGGGATTTTGCTATAAATATGTTTTAACCAAGTATCAATAACCACATTCATAGGGAATGTTTTTGAATGACTCCCTGCTATGATAGGTCTAAATGGGGGGTCCACATGGTTCTTATGTACTTTTGGCACTCCTATTATAGTAGCTAAAATAGGGTTATCCACTTTCATATAAGTGTAGAGATCAACATTAATTCTCCCTTCTAATAACATATCTTCTAAAAACATATCTATTCTTCTATATCCTGTATTAATCTCATTCATGGAAACCGTAGTGTAATTCCCCGAATCTACAAGTATGTTATACATTTTATTAACATATTCCTCTTGATCGTATATAACTATCCCTCCCCCCTTATCTGGTTTCATTATTCGTATAGTTTGATCAGATGTTATACGTTCCAAAAGGGCTAATTCTTCCTTATTCAAGTTGTTACTATAAACTCTACCTTTTTTATTCCTATTTTTATTCCCCCATATACTATTTTTTAATAACTATAAATCACGTGTCACCAATTTCTCATATAATGTAACTTGTGAATTATCGGGAGGGATGAATTTACTTTTTTTCTTCAACTTATCAGTTTCCATCTTCCTTGGTGCATTGTTATAATAAATAGCTAAATTAAATTTTCTAAGATATTTCTTTAGCTCTATAATACTGTCAACTATCCTAAAGTTGTTACTAGGAACAAATTTCATACCTTTAGAAAAAAGTGTGAAAAATCCATTACTAATTTCCATACCAGTGTAATTAAAAATGTTAAATTCATTTTTTTCATGTATAATTCCATAAGTACTAGCATATTTTACTTTACTATAATTTCCTTGACAATCCATAGAACCCTCATCTTGACATACCATGTTATTACTAGCAGGTGTTACAATTAATATGGATCCCTCATTGTTTGTGGGTATGGGTGCCATTCCTGTCTGTACCCTCTTTTGTTTTTCCTCCAATCCCATTTTTTCCGCCAATTTGTCCTCATAGCTGGTTCCCTTCCCCCATGAAAATTCTTACCCCCTTTGTATACATCATTTCTATATTCCAAATTTTTATAAAATATTTTATATATTAAATTTTTTATAAAAAGCATGAAGTACAATGGTCAACTCACATAACCCAACCTCTTTTGATGCCTACATCAGTAAATTACAAATAAACAACATAAGAAACATTAGGTTAGATAGAAGTTTCCTGTCTGACTAAAGAAATACTCATAGACATTATTTGAACTTAGAGAATGGGCAAACTGTACCTAAAACCCTGACTGGAGAATGAACATTCTACAGCAGGGTGTTGGTGTACAGGTTATGCCCACTGAAAAATAAGTCTGCCACTTAATGGAAGCATATTAAGCTGTGAAACAGACAGTTAAAATGCAAATGGTCACCATTTTTTATAATCATTAGCAGCACTTTGTTTAACAGCATAAGATTAAAATAAAAACTGAATTAAAAAACGGAAAATTAAAGCATGTGGGTGGGTGGGGGGTATGTCTGCGTACATTTGTGTTGATGTGCATTCGTGAGAGAGTAAGTGTGAGGGTGTGAGACAGCTTGAGAAAGATGACAGACTGTGCTGACTGCAACTGGCAGTCTACTGGCACAGATTTATTAAATATGAAGCGTTATATAATTCTTAATGTCTTGCATTACTTATTGACTACATTCATCAGAATCTTAACTAAAACCCATCAGCACCAAAACAACAAACTGTTAAAAAGCAGAGGAGGCAAAGAGTGGCAATAGCTTTTAGTATATTTAATTATTCTCTAATATTCAATTACAGAATGAGACTTCTGAAGTAGTGTTCATACACAAGAAAGTGGCAATTAAGAGGTGTGTGTGTGTGTGTGTGTGTGTGTGTGTGTGTGTGTGTGTGTGTGTGTGTGTGTGTGTGTGTGTGTGTGTGTGTGTTTACATCCATGTATGTGTGTTTGTGTGCGAGCCTGTATGTTTGTGCTTCTGAATATGTGACTTTGGACATTAAGCAAAAATAGATAACTAAACCAAGTCTGATTCGTTAGGCGGACAAACTATTTTACATCAGAAATATACAAAATATATGTATATAACAGTTTTACAGACAGCCTATTCTCTAAGAGCAAAAATGCCCTCCAGGGTGTGTGTTACTGTGTAAATAATGCCCTTCCAGGCTGTAGAGGAACACCCCTGGGTGTGCATTATTTCCACAATAGCATACATGCTGGTGGGCATTATTGCTTCCTTAATATCTCAATCAGCTCTCTCTACTCAGCTGTGACATCTCATAAGATATAAACCTTTGAAAGCCAGATTATGTTCAGGGTCCTTTCAATTAAAATGGGGTATCCAGCCAAACTTTGGACATCTAATTAGCATAAAACCTGAATACCAAATAGCACATAACTTTTCCCACTTCCAATAATAAAATGGGATACTATTCAGAAACAGTTGCTTAAATAAACAGATTGACAAAAATGACTGCAAAATATATAAGCACATTATCAGAGACAGTGTAAAATCTATAGACTTTACTGAACTGTATTTCGAAATAAAAAATAGAGTGCCAAAAATGATGGAAAAAAATATATGTACATTATCAAAGAGACAATGTAAAATCTGCAGACTTTACTGAACCCTTTTTCAAAATTCTAGCAGACAAGATCATTTATTTTCCTTCTGAGTAAGGGAAATGTAATATCTGGGTTTCTTCTTTCTCTGAAGTATTGTTGCCACTAATACTTTGGTCATGTAGTATGTTTTTTTTGTGTCGTAGACAGCTTCAAAAATCATGGGTGATAATGGGGATTCAGAAAACTGAGTAAAGGAGTAAATCAAGCCTGGAAATAGGGATATACCTCCAAACATAGGGACAAATTATGCAAGGGTAAATCAGGCCTGAAAATAGGGATATACCTCCAAACATAGGGACAGCATATGCAAGGGTAAATCAGGCCTGGAAATAGGGATATACCTCCAAAAGTAGGGACAGCATATGCAAGGGTAAATCAGGCCTGAAAATAGGGATATACCTCCAAACATAGGGACAGCATATGCAAGGGTAAATCAGGCCTGGAAATAGGGATATACCTCCAAAAGTAGGGACAGCATATGCAAGGGTAAATCAGGCCTGAAAATAGGGATATACCTCCAAACATAGGGAAAGCATATGCAAGGGTAAATCAGGCCTGGAAATAGGGATATACCTCTAAAAATAGGGACAGCATATGCAAGGGTAAATCAGGCTTGGAAATAGGGATATACCTCCAAAATTGGGACAGCATATGCAAGGGTAAATCAGGCCTGGAAATAGAGATATACCTCCAAAATAGGGAAAGCATATGCAAGGAGTAAATCAAGCCTGGAAATAGGGATATACCTCCAAATATAGGGACAAATTATGCAAGGGTAAATCAGGCCTGAAAATAGGGATATACCTCCAAACATAGGGACAGCATATGCAAGGGTAAATCAGGCCTGGAAATAGGGATATACCTCCAAACATAGGGACAGCATATGCACGGCTAAATCAGGCCTGAAAATAGGGATATACCTCCAAACATAGGGACAGCATATGCAAGGGTAAATCAGGCCTGAAAATAGGGATATACCTCCAAACATAGGGACAGCATATGCAAGGGTAAATCAGGCCTGAAAATAGGGATATACCTCCAAATGTAGGGACAGCATATGCAAGGGTAAATCAGGCCTGAAAATAGGGATATACCTCCAAACATAGGGACAGCATATGCAAGGGTAAATCAGGCCTGGAAATAGGGATATACCTCCAAACATAGGGACAGCATATGCAAGGGTAAATCAGGCCTGAAAATAGGGATATACCTCCAAACATAGGGACAGTATATGCAAGGGTAAATCAGGCCTGAAAATAGGGATATACCTCCAAAAGTAGGGACAGCATATGCAAGGGTAAATCAGGCCTGGAAATAGGGATATACCTCCAAACATAGGGACAGCATATACAAGGGTAAATCAGGCCTGAAAATAGGGATATACCTCCAAACATAGGGACAGCATATGCAAGGATAAATCAGGCCTGAAAATAGGGATATATCTCCAAACATAGGGACAGCATATGTAAGGGTAAATCAGGCCTGGAAACAGGGATATACCTCCAGACATAGGGACAGCATATGCAAGGGGAAATCAGGCCTGGAAATATGGATATACCTGCAAAGATAGGGACAGCATATGCAGGGGTAAATCAGACCTGGAAATAGGGATATACCTCCAAAAATAGGGACAGCATATGCAAGGGTAAATCAGGCCTGGAAATAGGGATATACCTAGAAACATAGGGACAGCATATGCAAGGGTAAATCAGGCCTGGAAATAGAGATATACCTCCAAAAGTAGGGACAGCATATGCAAGGGTAAATCAGGCCTGAAAATAGGGATATACCTCCAAACATAGGGACAGCATATGCAAGGGTAAATCAGGCCTGGAAATAGGGATATACCTCCAAAAGTAGGGACAGCATATGCAAGGGTAAATCAGGCCTGAAAATAGGGATATACCTCCAAACATAGGGACAGCATATGCAAGGGTAAATCAGGCCTGGAAATAGGGATATACCTCCAAAAGTAGGGACAGCATATGCAAGGGTAAATCAGGCCTGAAAATAGGGATATACCTCCAAACATAGGGACAGCATATGCAAGGGTAAATCAGGCCTGGAAATAGGGATATACCTCCAAACATAGGGACAGCATATGCAAGGGTAAATCAGGCCTGGAAATAAGGATATACCTCCAAAAGTAGGGACAGCATATGCAAGGGTAAATCAGGCCTGAAAATAGGGATATACCTCCAAACATAGGGACAGCATATGCAAGGGTAAATCAGGCCTGAAAATAGGGATATACCTCCAAAAATAAGGACAGCATATAGAAGGATAAATCAGGCCTGGAAATAGAGATATACCTCCAAACATAGGGACAGCATATGTAAGGGTAAATCAGGCCTGGAAATAGGGATATACCTCCAAACATAGGGACAGCATATGCAAGGGTAAATCAGGCCTGGAAATAGGGATATACCTCCAAAAGTAGGGACAGCATATGCAAGGGTAAATCAGGCCTGAAAATAGGGATATACCTCCAAACATAGGGACAGCATATGCAAGGGTAAATCAGGCCTGGAAATAGGGATATACCTCCAAACATAGGGACAGCATATGCAAGGGTAAATCAGGCCTGGAAATAAGGATATACCTCCAAAAGTAGGGACAGCATATGCAAGGGTAAATCAGGCCTGAAAATAGGGATATACCTCCAAACATAGGGACAGCATATGCAAGGGTAAATCAGGCCTGAAAATAGGGATATACCTCCAAAAATAAGGACAGCATATGGAAGGATAAATCAGGCCTGGAAATAGAGATATACCTCCAAACATAGGGACAGCATATGTAAGGGTAAATCAGGCCTGGAAATAGGGATATACCTCCAAACATAGGGACAGCATATGCAAGGGTAAATCAGGCCTGGAAATATGGATATACCTGCAAATATAGGGACAGCATATGCAGGGGTAAATCAGACCTGGAAATAGGGATATACCTCCAAAAATAGGGACAGCATATGCAAGGGTAAATCAGGCCTGGAAATAGGGATATACCTCCAAAAATAAGGACAGCATATGCAAGGGCAAATCAGGCCTGGAAATAGGGATATACCTCCAAAAATAGGGACAGCATATGCAAGGGTAAATCAGGCCTGGAAATAGGGATATACCTCTAAAAATAGGGACTGCATATGCAAGGGTAAATCAGGCCTGGAAATATGGATATACCTGCAAAGATAGGGACAGCATATGCAGGGGTAAATCAGACCTGGAAATAGGGATATACCTCCAAAAATAGTTACAGCATATGCAAGGGTAAATCAGGCCTGGAAATAGGGATATACCTCCAAAACTAAGGACAGCATATGCAAGGGCAAATCAGGCCTGGAAATAGGGATATACCTCCAAAAATAGGGACAGCATATGCAAGGGTAAATCAGGCCTGGAAATAGGGATATACCTCTAAAAATAGGGACTGCATATGCAAGGGTAAATCAGGCCTGGAAATAGGGATATACCTCCAAAAATAGGGACAGCATATGCAAGGGTAAATCAGGCTTGGAAATAGGGATATACCTCCAAAATTGGGACAGCATATGCAAGGGTAAATCAGGCCTGGAAATAGAGATATACCTCCAAAATAGGGAAAGCATATGCAAGGGTAAATCAGGCCTGGAAATAGGGATATACCTCCAAACATAGGGACAGCATATGCAAGGGTAAATCAGGCCTGAAAATAGGGATATACCTCCAAACATAGGGACAGCATATGCAAGGGTAAATCAGGCCTGGAAATAGGGATATACCTCCAAACATAGGGAAAGCATATGCAAGGGTAAATCAGGCCTGGAAATAGGGATATACCTCCAAAAATAAGGACAGCATATGCAAGGGTAAATCAGGCCTGGAAATAGGGATATACCTCCAAAAATAGGGACAGCATATGCAAGGGTAAATCAGGCCTGGAAATAGGGATATACCTCTAAAAATAGGGACTGCATATGCAAGGGTAAATCAGGCCTGGAAATAGGGATATACCTCCAAAAATAGGGACAGCATATGCAAGGGTAAATCAGGCTTGGAAATAGGGATATACCTCCAAAATTGGGACAGCATATGCAAGGGTAAATCAGGCCTGGAAATAGAGATATACCTCCAAAATAGGGACAGCATATGCAAGGGTAAATCAGGCTTGGAAATAGGGATATACCTCCAAACATAGGGACAGCATATGCAAGGGTAAATCAGGCCTGAAAATAGGGATATACCTCCAAACATAGGGACAGCATATGCAAGGGTAAATCAGGCCTGGAAATAGGGATATACCTCCAAACATAGGGACAGCATATGCAAGGGTAAATCAGGCCTGAAAATAGGGATATACCTCCAAACATAGGGACAGCATATGCAAGGGTAAATCAGGCCTGGAAATAGGGATATACCTCCAAACATAGGGAAAGCATATGCAAGGGTAAATCAGGCCTGGAAATAGGGATATACCTCCAAACATAGGGACAGCATATGCAAAGGTAAATCAGGCCTGGAAATAGGGATATACCTCCAAACATAGGGACAGCATATGCAAGGGTAAATCAGGCCTGAAAATAGGGATATACCTCTAAACATAGGGACAGCATATGCAAGTGTAAATCAGGCCTGAAAATAGGGATATACCTCCAAAAGTAGGGACAGCATATGCAAGGGTAAATCAGGCCTGGAAATAGGGATATACCTCCAAAAATAAGGACAGCATATGGAAGGATAAATCAGGCCTGGAAATAGAGATATACCTCCAAATATAGGGACAGCATATGTAAGGGTAAATCAGGCCTGGAAATAGGGATATACCTCCAAACATAGGGACAGCATATGCAAGGGTAAATCAGGCCTGGAAATAGGGATATACCTCCAAAACTAGGGACAGCATATGCAAGGGCAAATCAGGCCTGGAAATAGGGATATACCTCCAAAAATAGGGACAGCATATGCAAGGGTAAATCAGGCCTGGAAATAGGGATATACCTCTAAAAATAGGGACTGCATATGCAAGGGTAAATCAGGCCTGGAAATAGGGATATACCTCCAAAAATAGGGACAGCATATGCAAGGGTAAATCAGGCTTAGAAATAGGGATATACCTCCAAAATTGGGACAGCATATGCAAGGGTAAATCAGGCCTGAAAATAGGGATATACCTCCAAAATAGGGACAGCATATGCAA
The DNA here is from genome assembly GCF_019279795.1 of Protopterus annectens. Lineage (NCBI taxonomy): Eukaryota > Metazoa > Chordata > Ceratodontiformes > Protopteridae > Protopterus > Protopterus annectens. The sequence continues at coordinate 977,466,595 of NC_056728.1, read as the reverse complement.
GGGTAAATCAGGCCTGGAAATAGGGATATACCTCCAAACATAGGGACAGCATATGCAAGGGTAAATCAGGCCTGGAAATATGGATATACCTGCAAAGATAGGGACAGCATATGCAGGGGTAAATCAGGCCTGGAAATAGGGATATACCTCCAAACATAGGGACAGCATATACAAGGGTAAATCATGCCTGAAAATAATGATATACCTCCAAATATAGGAACAGCATATGCAAGGGTAAATCAGGCCCGAAAATAGGGATATACCTCCAAACATAGGGACAGCATATGCAAGGGTAAATCAGGCCCGAAAATAGGGATATACCTCCAAACATAGGGACAGCATATGCAAGGGTAAATCAGGCCTGAAAATAGGGATATACCTCCAAAAATATGGACAGCATATGCAAGGGTAAATCAGGCCTCGAAATAGGGATATACCTCCAAAAGTATAGGCAGCATATGCAAGGGTAAATCAGGCCTTAGCATATGCAAGGGTAAATCAAGCCTGGAAATAAGGATATACCTCCAGTCATAGGGACAGCATATCCAAGAGTAAATCAGGCCTGGAAATAGGAATGGTCCTCCAAAATAGGGACAGTTGAGAAGTCCCCACGACACACACTACTACTTGTTTGCTGAGTTCATAAACTTTTTCTTCTTTATCTTCTGTCGTACCCCTCCTTTCATAGGTTCTCCTGTGCCTCCGTACACCTGTAATCCTTCTCTTAGTTCTTCACAGAACTCTGATATTTCTTTTCTTCTCAGCTGACAGACTTTACAAGACTTCTTCCGGGTGACAAGATTTTGTCTTTTGGTGAGAAAATGTTGGACAGTATTATCTAACTTACTCAGAAACTTCTTACAGCTTTACAGCTTTTATACCTCACAAGAAATGTTTTCTCACTCAACACCTCTTTTACTCAATGCAGCATACCAATTTTACTTTTATTAGCTGCCCTACCCATCTATCACAGTTAATTACTTACAGTATATTGATTAGAGTACTAGATAGTAAATGTATTCTCGATACTGTAACTAGCGGATGTGTCAAAATGTGTTATGCTGTCTCAGCTGAAGATAACTGTTGTTTCCTAAAAAACATGCTGACAGATTGTGTTCTGTGCTACATGTGACATATACTACGTAGTTTATGTAACCTAGCCATACATGTATTATATTTTGTACTACTATTACGGGCTGTGCCTTGGCTAAATAGTGCCCAGGAGGATGGCTCCAACTATCAAAAATTACAAAAAGTGTAGAATAGCATTAACATAAGGAAGGTTACTGTGCTTCTTTGCAAGACAATGGATATGTCTTACAATGCATACTGTGTGCATTTCTAGAAAGAGATAAAAATACATTGACAGGGTGAATGCCATCCAATCCTGGGGTACCACAGTTTGGCTTTGCTCTGTGAATTAAGGAGACAGACCAAGGTGAGGATAAGTATCTTTACTGGAGCATAGATAACTGGAAAGACACAAATTACAATAATCTGAAGGTGTATAAAGGGATATAGAAGAGAGGCTTATTTCAAAGGAAAACCTGTTCAGTATCTAGGCAGTCCTATCACAAGCTTGAAAGAATGACCATTTTAGGTGATGTCTACTTATTTCACAAGACTAAACAGCAGTAACCATCTAAATCATTTTGGCCTAAATCTTTGACTGGGTTAAGACAATCATCCACTATAAATTCCATGTATTCCTCATATCCATCTACTTTGCGGGTTAATACTGGGCTTTTTTGTTTATAGAACATGTACAACTGATTGTCATTTAGCCCAGGCTATGGATAAAAAAATCAGCTGGCATTCTCAGATAACATAGATGAATAACACTCATAAAATAGCTGGCAGCTAGATGAGTAAATGCAAACGGATACTGTAGAGCTAGGGTAGAGCATTATCTAATTGTTATTGCAGGACTCATTGGGGTGCAGGGTCTCCAGGAAAAACAGAATGTTTAACGTACTGACAGTGTCATTTTGTACAATAGGTTAGCTTTAGCAGTCTCTATCAGCAAATGATGTATGTGTAAAGGTACTCAGCCTGCAAATTGACTTTTTAGGGTGCCACTAGGGAAAGTAAAAGTTTAATATGGTATACTGTATGCCATCACATAAATGAAGCTCAGATTTATGCTATGTAACACATTTGTAGCTGCTGTTACAATAAAAAAAATAAAACAAAACAAAAAAAAAAAGAAAAACAGAACATGTCAAATCAATCAAATTCAGAGCCTGAACATAAACAATAGTAAAAATTCTAACAATTAATCACAGTAATTCATGTCATGATGTAAACAGAGTTTATGAATCAACCTTTAAAAACTAGCCAGCACAGGAAACTCAGTCATCCACTGGAAGAAGAGGCTCTGGGGGTGTGATTGCTTGTATACCTCTCGACTGGCCAGATTTTCGCAGAACGTCCAGATTTTTGCCTGATATTTTTGCTCTGTTCCTCATGAAGTGCATGGTTTTCTGGCACACCATTCAGAATATAAGTCACTAAAAAATGACAGACATTTGTGTTTCAGATGTTATATCCTTCAGAAAATGCATGCTATGCAAAACATTTTTTCTCTCAAAATATGTCCTTATTTTTGTGCCTTTGTCCCTCCATTATTTTTGGCTTTGTCCAGATTTCTTGGAATTAGAGGTTGAGAGGTATGGATGCCTGATAATTAAAAGAATGAGCATTATCATACCTCTAGACCGCTTAGAACAAGAAATCTGGACAAAGCTATAAATAATTCAGGGACAAAGACTTAAAAATATGACCATTTTGAAATATTGCTCTTAAAAACTTAAAAGGTTGGTAGAACAACATGTTAAGCATTAGCATGAATTTGTGTGGAGTCTGCACGTCTTCCCCGCGGTCAAGTGGCATTCGAAAGACATGCGTGAATGGGCGTGCCTTCGTTGAAGGTTGGGCATCGGGCTGGCACCTTGGCACCATAAAAAATTGACTGCCAATCATTAGCAGGCCGGAGTTCCGCTGTGGCGACCCCTAACCAGGAAAAGCGGAAAGAAAAACAAAAACATGAATTTTCTGAAGGGTATGAATTCTGAATCTCAAATGTCTGTCTATTTTCTGACTTCAGTCTTCAAAGATTTGGCAATGATTTGTCAGTAAACCACAATTTTATGAGTAACAGGCCAAAAATATGAGGCAAAAATCTGGACATTCTGCAAAAATCTGTGCAGTTGAGAGGTATGAGTCAGTCACCCATGTTGGTGAGGACCAGGTTGAGAATATTTGAGCCCCTTGTGGGGTTGCATACTGTTTCTTCCAGGGCATTGGTGTTAAAGTCCAGGAACCTTTGTGCTAGCATGTTGGTACTCGTATATGTTTACAGAAACAGATACGCAAGTACGGCAGGTGTAATGGCCAAAAAGGCAAATTTCAAAGGAAAAATAGGCCAGCACCAAATGAGTGGAAATATAATAATTATTTGTACCATCTAGTCAACAACTGACACTCATTGGGGACAAATTGATTGGGTCTGTCCCTTGTAGGCATTGTTCTTTTTGTAAATTTATGCTCAAGTCCAAACAGTTTTCTAGCAAAAATACTAGCATGCTTTATTATATAAAATTTTTTGCTAATTGTAGCACTGATTGGTTAATTTGGTGACCTTTTTGTGTTCTGCTTTTTACATTGGTCAAACCTCCTGTCCACTTCGGATACGTATGTCAGAACACATGAGTTACATTAGGAATAAGAGGATTTCTAGTGCCTTATATAGGCATACTGTTAAACATAGCGCTGCCACATTTAGGTTTATGATTATTGACAAAATTCAAGGTGATAGAACTAAGAAATTAAGTTGACATATTATACTTAATAAAAAGGAAATAAGTTGGATTATTAAGTTAGAGGACTTTTCTCCCCAGGTCTTAATGATCATTTATGATTAACCAATGGGATTGTGTTTGCTTGTATTTCTTAGTATACAAGTGCTCGTTGTAATTACTGTATTGTTGTCACTGAGGAAGGCAGTTTTTGCTGAAACAGGTCTGATTCTTGGGTGCAGTGCTTTGTACTTCACTTTGTTGGTGTTGCCACTATATAATAAATTATTATATGTCCACTCGTTTGGTGCTGGCCTCTTTTTCCTTTGAGACTCGTATAAGTTTACCAGTCAATGGAGGGAGTTAAAATTGGTTTAGAGTGTTTGGTTATAATTTGATTGAGTCAGGTAGGTCCAAATAAGCAGTGTGGGTATCTTGGTTCATTAAAGGGGGCCTATAGCTAAAGATGAATTAAAGGGGGGTCTTATCCACAGTTAGTTGAACTTGGAGTAACTTTCTGTCTAACCAGTCTAGAGGTGTATGTATCTTTGATGAAGATAGGTACTCCTCCTCCTTTGGTTCTCACACATTCATTTTGTGGTCTGAAAGTGTGGAAGGCATTGTAGCCTTGTAAGGCTGGGGTACTGTCTGCAGCCCTGAACCATGTTTCTGTGACAGCACAGACATCGCCATCTTCCAGGGAGAGGAGTGCTTTCAGAGAGTGCAGTTTCTGATTTAAACTCCTAGTATTTAGTGTATTTAGCAGCATAACCTTTAATTTACTTGTGAGTGATACTTTCACATCATTAATTTTGTTCTTGAAACCTTTCCTAAAAAAGCACTATGGAGGAGGCAAGTGCCTTAGCTAGTAACCGAAAGCCTAGAGGTGACAGGTGAAGACCATCTCTGGCAAAACAGCATAGTCCATCAAGTATGTCATCCCAGGCTGGGAGGAACTGGATCCCTTTAGAATGACACCAGAAACTAAGCCAATTGTTGAAGTCAATTATTGTTTGTTATATTGTGGTATCATCCTAGGTGAGGATAGACTGCTGCTCAAGGCCTGCCTGGGACACATATAGAGTTCAATCATATCTCTCTTCATATAGTCCAGTGTGGTATGTCTCAAGTCATTCAGACCAATATGAATTATGATGGAGTCATAACGGTACTTGTTGTTGAGAGACTTGAGTGCATGTGGAATGTGTGTGATCTGATGGATCCTGGCACCCAACAGACAGCTGACCATAACCTTCTCCTTGTACAGTCTGGTGAGTGGGACATCTCTGTGTCTCACAATGGAGTCATCTATGACTAAAACATTTGGTTTAGATGTGCTTTGCATTAGGGCTTATTTGGTGAGGCACTGGTGCATAAGTTTTTATGTGCATTGAGTGCTATAGGTGCTGTATTAGGTGTAGCATGTTTGTATTTGGAAGAGCTCTGGTGTTTAGGTAGGTTTCTGGTGAGCACCTACGGGTATGATGGTTTATGTATTGAGTGCATGGTTTGCGTAGGAGATGTACTATGTGAGCTGACAACCTGTTCAGTGTTACTGTTCTGTGCATGACAGACCAAGTATTTCAGATTCTTAGTGTAGCTACATCTCAGAAATTGTACTTGGGTGATTTAGGAGTAGAGGGTTGTCATTGTACATGAGGCAGTTGCTACACTGCCTCCGGATACCCATGTCAATCAGGCTGGTAGGTGAAATGGAGGGAACCTGACCATCCATAATGCTAGGTTAAATCATGTTTTCACAGTGGGGAGATAAAATGGATGGGTGTGGTATAACTGGGTGCTCTAAATGGGGTATATACTAATGGGGTGCTTTATAAAGGGTCTATACTAGGGGGGGGTCTCTAAATGGTATAAGACTATTGTAGATTTGGTGGTTTTAGGAATGTTTAAGAGGCAAAAGCTCAGGTGAGGTGCTATCTGAGCAGCTAAGCACAATTTAAGGATTTCTCAGCTGGATCACAGGCAGCTACTAAGAGAAAAATTATCTACTGAAGTTTTTGTGTCTATAACCTACAATTGACACCCCCACTATGTGGTAGTGTGTGATGGTGCACAAAGGTACGCTACACGTAAACAGATGAATACAGCAGAGCAATGGCTCTGTAGAGCTGTGTTAAAACAAGCGCAAACCTGTGCAAATGTGGGGCTTATGTAGCAATAGTGAGCACACTGAATTAAACAATTAAACCAATAAAAAACTCAAAACTAAGCCCTGTGCCAGCAACTTTCAATCAGATGAGTCCTAACTGCACTTTCCTGCCACAAGGGTGTATGGAGGCCCTCTCCACCAAAAGATAGCCTGGTTTACTGCTCAATTTAATAAACAGAACCAGATTCAGCAGGTCTTTATTTATTCTATGTTGCAGAGGGAACATTTTTTAAAAATCAGCACTATAGCAAAAATACAGTCTAAAAGTGCAAACTACAGTATTAAATTGTACTCATGGTTAGCAGAATGCAAATCCTTGGACTGCACAGATGAATACAGCAAAGCAGTGGCCGGTCAGCTAACTCTGTGGAGCTGTGTTAAAACAGCGGGCAAACTGAATTAAACAATATAATCACTAAAAGGCTCAAAATTGAGCCCTGTGCCATGAATGTTTAATCAGATGAGTCCTAACTGCACTCTCCTGCCACAAGGGTTCATGGGGGCCCTCTCCAACAAAAGATAGCCTGGTTTAGTGCTCAGTTTAACAAACAGAACCAGATTCAGCAGGTCTGAATCTAGTTTATGCTACAGCAGACAAAAAGTGCAACAAATCAGCAATATAACAAAATACAGTTTAAAAGTGCAGAATACAGTATAAAATTGTATTTATGGTAAGCAGAATGCAACAGATTATTTGGATTGCACAGATGAATACAGCAAAGCAGTGGCTGGTCGCCTAACTCTGTGGAGCTATCATCCAAAACTTCTGGTAATAATGACACCTAGTTTTAAAGCAGAGCAGCTACAGGACTTCAAAGAGTCAGTGACTGGAAATAACTAGTGTCTGGGATATGTAGACCTTCAGATGGTTAGCTGTCATCCACAATTGCAGTTGCAGTCCAGGTCTTTATCAAGCGAATTTACAGAAACTTCCTCTTCTGAAGGAAGGAGATATACAGTTGGGTAACATCAATACAGTTAAGGTACTGGATGCATGATTCTTCTAAGAAGCAGTTTAGGATGACAAAGTAATGTGGCATGAGGCAAGCTAGAAGATGAACGTTCATTGTCTTTGCTGCAGCTCTCAAGATGATCACCACTTGACCTTTGTCACCTTAAGGTTAACTTCCCTTTTTAAAAGCATGTTCTTCATCTGCTTCTAACAAAAGTATAAGCTATACAGTTCCAAATAAATTATGAGGTAGCAACCGTATTACTAAATATGGCGCTTAGTGCAGAGGGTTAAGGCTCTCAACTGTTAATAAGTTGTTCCACCTCCAGCTGCAAATTGAGTGAGTCAGAACAAACCACTTAATCAGACATTTCATCTGGGTTGCTCCTAAAAAGGGACATCTGTGTTCAATGGGCTCACCCAGTTAACAAATATATAAAATAAAAATAAAAAATATATATACAAATTTATGAACTAATGCATACCATTTAAGTAGGATAAAACATTATGAAATATCCTTTTACCTTTTTGTTCTTTGATATGAACCTACCCAGTTTGGGTTTGTAAGAGGCAGATCATGCCTCCTAAACCTGATAGACTTCTTTGAAGCGGTCACCAAAGCCGTAGATGAGGGTAAGGTGGTTCACACACCCTATCTAGATCTCACCAAGGCTTTCAACACCATCCCCCACTCTGGAATTATATACAAACTCACTAAACTAGGTATAAATCCCTATGTCACAAGATGGGTTGCCAACTGGCTCACTGACAAAACCCACACTGTGAAAGTAGCAGACTCTAAATCCAACTTCAGACCAGTGACAAGTGAAGTACCACAGGGTTCAGTCCTAGGTCCTCTCCTGTTTGGTATCTACTTCTCTGAGTACAGGCTAACACAGAAGGTCTTTGGCTAACAAAGTTCGCAAATGACTGCAAACTAGGAGCCATAATCAAAACTCCTAATGATGTGGACATCCTACAAAAGGGCCTTACTGAGACAAAGCCATGGCCTCAAGCTCAATGCCAAAAAGTGCATTGTCATCCCTTTTGGTAAAAACTCTATACCCATGAACTATCACATAGGCGGTAGTCTACTTAACGCCGAAAGTGTGATAAGAGACCTTGGGACACAGGTGGACAGTAGTCTCTCCTTTGATAATCACATTGCCACAGTAGTCAGGAAATCCTTCTACATGGCACACCTCATCACAAAAGGTTTCTCATTCAGGAAAAAAAGAGGTCATTGTTCCCCTCTACTCTTCACTCATTAGACCCATTATAGAGTACAACGCCCCTTTTGGTATGTACCTCACAAGACATCTACAACAACTGGAAAGGCCACAGAAATACCTCACAAAGAGGATTGCCGGCCTCAAACAGATGCCCTACGCAGACCGTCTCAAAAAGCTCCAGCTTTACTCTGTCACATATCGCCTACTCAGAGGCGATCTCTGCCTAACATACAAAGCTATGTCAAACCCAGAGCTGTTGGACATGCTCCACATAAAGAAATCCCAATCTCTCCAAGCTACACACTCTAGGGACCTAAACCTTGTCACCACGATAAACGGAATATGCTGGCTGGATCAATTCCTGTCCCAGAGACTTCCCATACTCTGGAACAAACTACCTAGCTATATCAAACAAAGCTCCTCATTAGCAATCTTCAGAAAAAATCTTGATGATTGGATGGGAGATAGGAGATTCACCCCGGGGAACACTTTTGTGGCTCTGCTTGATGGGGGCACAGGAAAATAATTTTCTTGGGTGGCAAAAGTCAGGGTACCATTTGGCTAGGCTTATATAGGCCCTAGGGCCAATAGCCTAGTACCTACCTATGAACCTATTTCAGGTTTATGCTGAATTCAATTGCAATCCCTATAACACTTGTGATTTATTAATTATGCTTCCAGATAAGACACAAATAAAGCACTTTTCTGGACATCACCATTAACAGTAGCTCAGGCCCTCTCAATAGACTTGTGAGCAGTTACCTGCTTTGGGGGATTTTCATCCAGATTCTTTGAACTCTGTTCTTTAGACCATCCTGCTGCCTATAATGACCCTTTTCTTTCTTCTAACAAAGATAGATAGCAATCTCCCCTTTTATTAGTACTCAGTGTCTTTGTCAATTTCTTCATGTTTTGAATTACCATTCCTGCTTCATCATTGCTCTTGGGATGACAGAACCATGCAAATGGAGAATAGAAGTATGGTTTCTGAATCATACACTAATGCACTGTATGAGCATTTACATAAGTGCATGGATCAGGCCATACCAAACAGAATCAAGATCTTGTCCTCCAAAAAAAGGAAACCAATCTGGTGGTCCCCTGCCATTAAACTACAACAGAATGAAAAAAATGTTGCAGAAAAGGGTAAAGTCCCAAGTCTGGAAAAATTCCCTTGGAAGTCTCAGCAAAAAAACTGAGATCCCTCATCAAATCCTCCAAAGCTAATTATGAAAACAAAACTGCTACAGATACTAAAGATAACCACAAGGCATTCTTTAGCATGTCAAAAATCTGCATAACAATATGTAGATGTGCTCTGAGCTACTGCACAACAGCACCACTTATACTGAACCAACAGATATTGCCAATATCTTGGCCAACAAGTTTAATGCACACTTTACCCCCCTCACCCCCTAAAGGGTCCATCCCAATACCTGGGGAATGCCATATCCCTAATATCACAGCTGCACAGGTAGAAGCCACACTGTTCAAAGCCAAAAATATAGCTTCCATGGGACCTGATAATATACCTGGCTGTGTTCTACATGAATTACAAAGGAAACTGGCACCACACCTGAGTGCCTTGCTCAACCACAGCCTCACTTCAGGGTTTTTTCCCACTGAATGGTGCACTACCACAGTCATTCCACTCCACAAAGAGGGGGAGCGACTACTGACCCTGGGAACTACTGCCCCAGCAGCCTGACGAGCCTGATCTGTAAGGCCATGGAGCGCATCATTATGGACCTTATAAATAGGGATATAGGGGAAACCTTCAAACCCTGGACCCCTCACAGTTTGAGTTTGTGAAGGGCAGATCATGTCTGCTCAACTTGATAGACTTATTCGAATCTGTCACCAGAGCGATCAGTGAAGGCAAGGTAGTCCATACAGCCTATCTCAATCTGGCCAAGGCCTTCGACACAGTCCCCCACTCAGGGATCATTGACAAAGTCACTAACCTAGGCATTAACCCCTACATCATAAGATGGGTTGCCAACTGGCTCACGGACAGAACCCACATGGTGGGAGTAGCAGAGTCCAAATCCGACTACTGGGCAGTTACAAGTGGAGTTCCACAGGGATCTGATCTGGGTCCTTTCCTAGTTGGTATCTACTTCTCTGAAGTTCAGGCCAACACCAAGGGACTCTGGTTAACCAAATTCACAGATGACTGAAAACTGGGAGCTATTATTGATTCTCTAGCTGATGTAGATATCCTACAAAAAGGCCTCACAGTGACCAACAACTGGTGCCAAAACCATGGTCTTAAGCTCAATGCTAAAAAGTGCATTGTCATCCCCTTCAGGAAAAACACGGTGCCCACAAACTATCACATCGACTGTAGCCCACTAAACTCCCAAGGTGTGATAAGAGATCTAGGGACACAGGTAGATAGAAACCTCTCCTTCGACAACCATGTTGCCACCGTCGTTAGAAAGTCCTTCTATGTGGCACACCTCATTACAAAAGGTTTCTTATCCAGGAAGAAAGAAGTCATAATCCCTCTCTACTCATTAGACTCATTACAGAGTACAATGTTCCATTTGGCATGTACCTCATTATACACCTACAGCAACTGGAGAGGCCACAAAAATTCTTCACAAAGAAGATCCTATGACTCAAACACATACTCTATACAGACAGACTCAAAAAAACTCCAGCTTTACTCTCTCATATCGCCTGCTTAGAGGCAATCTCTGCTTGGCATACAAAGCCATGTCTGACTCAGTGTTACTAGACATGCTTCATCAGAAAAAGAAAAGACTCAATCCCTCTGCACCACTCAATCCAAAGACCTCAATCTCATCACCACAATAAACAGAACCTGATGGAGGGACAGGTTCCTAACCAGAGACTTCCCCTACTCTGGAATAAACTCCCCATTCATATCAAGCAGAGGACTTCACTGGCCCTCTTCAAGAGAAATCTTGATGAGTGGATGGGTAACAGGAAATTCATCCCGGGGATCACTTCAACAGCCTTGCTTGATAGGGGCACAGGGAACTAACATCTGACAACAGGATAACTGGGAATATACTTGGGCTAGGCTTGTATTGGCTCCAGGGCCATTAGCCTAGTACTCACCTATGAACCTATGAACCTATAATCTTCCAATCTTTTGCAAGCCTCTCAAACTATTGACTGATGAAATGAAGCCCATCGTATCACCCCCATTTCTGTTATTACATATCTGAAGAAACAAATCAGCCAAATACTCCCAAAATGTTCAAGCTGGGGCACCAAGCAAAATGTAGATAAAAAACCAGCAGAACAACCACAACATTGGTAACTTCTTTATTAAAATACATAAAAGGATGAGAGCTTTTGCATATTGCTATGCTTCATCAGATCACAATCCTAAGCGAAATGCAACATATTTATAGCTAAAATCAACCTATCAAAAGGGTAAGCAATTAACGGGGGGGGTGTAAAACCAGGTTTTATTCATCTTGTTTTAAGCCTCTGCTCTTGTAGGACAGGCTTAATACTAACACTAGCATTAACACCAGAAAACCTGTAAGTCTGCAATCTAAAAATCCATTTTAGTTCCATTTGTAAAAAATAGAAACAAAACAGTCCTGGACAAAGTGCCCCTCAGAGAAAATACGAAAATCCAGAAAAAACACAGGAGGCAACACCACAGCAGATATCAAAAATTCCACATAGATTTAATAAATCCAATAAAGCAAAACAGTGAGCGCTTTCACGTTGTAAAAACGTTTCATCAGACTTTCATATACAAGTATCCTCTATTTCATTTAAATAGTCACCACATTTCATCCACATCCAATCATTTAATCAAAACAATTATGATATCACATTCAACAAAAAACCTATATAATCATAAAAACTGTCTTAAAATCTATATAATTTATTTACATTTGATATAAAAAATATATATATCTATATATTTACTATGAAAGCATGTTATAATCTAACTATATTTCATGTTAAAAACATCTATATAAAAAGTACATTTGATAGACAGTTCAAATACTTAATGTGCATATGACCTAGCTGCTAAGAATGGTTTAAGTGTTATTTTATCATTTAAACCACTCATCCTGTGGGCTTGTAGGTGTATAATCCACCTGTTTTCTTGCCCCTCAGTATAATTTTTAATATTACCTATCCTACCAGTCTTTTTAATCAACTCCAAAGCTCTAAACCTAAACTTGTGTCATGCCATGGGTCAACACATGTCTAGCCAGCGCGTTTTTTTCATCCTCTTTATTAATGGCATATATGTGTTCCCTCACTCTCTCCCTGAGGGTTCTATTTGTCTTGCCTACATAAAAAGATTTACATACCTGGCATTGTGCCAGGTATATTAAGTCCCGTGTTTTGCAGTTGGCATAATGATTAAAAATATGCTCTTGTCCAGTATCTGGATAGACAAACATTATCACCTGCCATATATGAGCATTGATTGCAACTTCTGCAGGTGAACGTCCCCTGTCAGACTGTATTTCATTCAAAATTCTGCCACCCTCATAACATAACAATCTCTTTAGAGACTTAGTATTCCTATATGTATACCTTGGACTTGTTCCCACTACTGTTGAAGTTTTCTCAAATACACTTAACAGTCTCCAATTCCTATCAGGTTCTATAACAGTGCCCCTTTTCTGCCCAGTCTAAAAGGTAGTACCAGCTGCCACCACCCACTAATATAAGCTACTCAAAGACCTTCTGAAAGGGTGTCCAATTATTACTTTGCAATATTATTATCCAAATGGTAAGTGTGACTGAACAGTCAAGGCTTATTAGAGTGACTTGGTACAGTATCGCTATGCTTAAATTATCTCTACACAAAACAGCCACAGTTGAAAGGTTTAAACTATTTAATAATAAAAACACAAGACAGTACTTCTTACTACACAGTGCTAGTCAGGAGTTCAGAGATCACAGAGATATACTTAAAATAATACCGTAGAAAAGTTCTGACATCGCAGAAAACAAACTAGTCTAATCTTCCAATTTCCTAGCTATATCCAAGAGAAAACACAGTTCTAAATAACTTGCATCTAGAGCAAAGCAGTGCTGGTGATGTTGGATGTTCTCAAGACAAAATGCTCTAAGCTCTCTGATTCTCTCTCTTTAAACTGATAACACAGAGCTGCTTCACATGACATCATTCTTCACATTTCTCTGGTGTTTCCAGGCTAACAGAAATTACATATACATTCTTTACACCAAGTTGGAAACCAGAGCAATAAAGGACATTTATACATGCAAATTCTAGCCATTAACTCTAGACATATCGGCTCTGCATTTTGACATCAAAGAATTGACTTATCAGCTTTGTTACAGTAGAGTGCACTGTTGTTACATTTTTGCAGTTCAATATCCAATGCAGTCTTCACATTTAAGAGAACAGACCTGTGGCTTACATTAATATTTACAAATGACAAGAATTATCTACAAAATTCTATCTGGCTAGGCTGGCAGCCTTCACCTATCTTCACATATCCCCCTCCCCCGGATAACTCAAGCTAGTTTTTCAAGTGACCCTTGAGAAACGTTGCTTGAGAAGGTTAAGTCTATCTGCGTATACCTTACCCCATTCCCTGTCTTGAGAGCCCATCTGTGTTAGCATTGTTAATCCCACTGCGGTGCTGAACAGACATATCATATGCTTGCAACCCTAGGCTCCATCTTAGCAACGTGGCATTTTGCTGGCTGGCTTTGTTTAAGCATGTTAGGGGATTGTGATCTGTCACTACAGTGAATTTTCTTCCATACAGATAAGCCTGAAGTTTCTGCAGTGCCCACACTATGGCTAGACATTCCTTTTCTACAGCTGCATAGCATTCCTCCCTGGGTTGGAGCTACGACTGAGATAAACCACTGGGTGCTCTTCTCCCTCTGAAAAAATCTGGCTAAGTACAGCCCCCACCCCATGGTTTGAAGCATCCACCCGCACAACAAATTCTTTGCTATAGTCTGGACTGGCTAACACAGGGGTTCCTCCCAAAGCTTCATTAAGCTTCTGAAATACCTGCTCACATGCTGGGGTCCACACTACTGTATCTGGCCTGTTCTTCCTTGTCAGGTCTGTAAGGGGAGCAGCTATGGTACTATAACTGGGGACAACCTTTCTGTAGTATCCTGCTGTCCCTAAGAATGCTCTCACCTGCTTTTTGGTAACAGGTGCCATGCCTGAATGGCTTCTAAGTTGGCAGGTTCTGGCTTTATCTTACCACTCCCCACTCTATGTCCTAGGTAGGAGACCTCTGCCATACCCACCTGACATTTTCTCGGCTTAATGGTCAACCCTGCCCTCTGTAGTCTGCCCAGCACCTCCCTGACATGCTGAAGGTGCTGTTGCCAGAAATGGCTGTAGATGGCAATATCATCCAGGTAAGCAAGGGCAAACCCTCCTGCTCCTGCTAGGATATGATCTACCAGCCTGGAAAGTTGCTGGGGCATTTTTCATCCCAAAGGGAATCTTTGTGAACTCATACAAGCCAAAAGGAGTTACAAAGGCTGACCTCTCTCTAGCACTGGGAGTCAAGGGCACCTGCCAGTAACCTTTCGTAAGATCAATGTTGTAAGATACTTAGCCCCATGCAGTTGCTCTAGGGCCTAATCTGTCCTAGACATAGGATAAGCATCTGACTCTGTGTGACTATTTAAATTTCCTGTAGTACACACAGGACCTGGTGCTGCCGTCATCCTTTGGCACCACCACCACCACCACTGGGGAGGCCCAGGGACTGTTGGACTCTTAAATCACCCCTAGTTCCAACATCTCCTGTATCTCCTCCTTCAGAGTCTGTTTGACTCTCTCAGGTACCCTATAAGGGGCCTTTCTAATAGGCCTTTTTGGTCCTGTATCCACCTGGTGCTGCACCAGGTGGGTGCACCCTGGTTTCCCAGTGAACATGTCCCCAAACTCCTGTAACACTGCTCAGATTTCTCAAAAGTGGGTAGAAGATAGCTGCTGGGGCATTGCTACCCCTTCCATTGAGGTGTCAGTCCGAGTCTCACTGAGGAGATCAGTCACCAGATCTCTCTCAGACTCCTCCTGCAATCCACTGCAAATGCTCAGCCCAAGGGCCTCCCTGTCATAGTAAGGTTTTATCATGTTAACATGGTACAATTTGTGCCCCTGCCTAGCTGTTCCACTTTGTAGTTAACATCACTTACCTTTCTTACCACCTTGTAGGCTTCCTCCCAAGCTGCTTGTAGCTTGCTGTGTCTGACAGGAATGAGAACCATTACTTGCTGGCCCACAGCATACTCTCTATTATTCCTGTCATACTACACCTTTTTCTGTTGTTGGGCTACTGCCAGGTTCTCCTGGATCAAACCCATGAGTTCCCTGAGCCTTGTCCTGAGGTTTAGGACATATGCCACAACAGACTCCTTGTGAGAGTCACACTCACCTTCCCACTCATCTCAAATTAAATCTAGAGGTCCCCTCACCCTATGCCCATACAGCAACTCAAAGGGTGAAAACTCTGTAGATTCCTGGGGAACCTCTCTTTAAGCAAACAGATGGGGCAAATTTGTCCCACTCCCTCTTAAACTGGTCTGCAAATGCCCATATCATGGACTTGATTGTAGAGTTTAACCTCTCAACAAGACCATTAGTCTGGGAATGGTAGGGGGTGGTCTTCAGGTGCTTCACCCCACAGTACTTCTGCAGACAAGCCAGCAGGTCTGACATGAAATTGGCACCTCTGTCAGACAGTATTTCTTTTGGGAAACCTACCCTGCTGAAAGTCTCTAACAAAACATTTGCCACCTTTTCTGCCTCAATGGAGGACAGAGCCACTGCTTCAGGGTATCATGTAACATAATCCACTACCACTAAGATATACTTTTTCCCTGTGGAACTTTGGGGTACTCAGAGGCCCCACAATATCCATAGCTACCCTTTTAAATGGCTCTTCAGTCACAGGCAAAGGCATTAAAGGAGGTCTCACCTTGTCTCCTGCCTTACCTACCTTTTGGCACTGCTCACAGGTCCTGAAGTACCCTGTTACATCTTTGGAAATTCCAGGCCAATAGAAGTCCTGCATAATATGTCTCTTTGTACGTTTTATGCCCATATGACCTGCAAAGGGAATATCATAGGCTATGGCTAGAAGCGCCAGATGGTATGCTCTAGGCACTACCAACTGTTGTACTCTCTCACCTTCTAGCCCTTCCTCAGGGATCCACTTTCTATACAGTAGCCCTTTGTCCCAGTATACAGATTCCCGCTTCCCTTGAGAATCAGGTGCTTCTCTAGCTACCTGCCTCAGGCCTTGCAATGTAGGCTCAGAGCTGAGCCTGTCTCAACTCTCTCTTTGTAACCCTTCCTAGTTCCCCTTCCACAGGAAGTCTGGCATCCTCTGACAGCGGTGCCTCACTATCAGCCTGGGTACTAGTACTCACCTTTGCAGTCACTCTGTCCAAGGGAACATCAGTACCCACAAGCAGCTGTAGCTCGCATTCAGTTTCACTGCTACAGAGTAGATCCCTCCCTGAAGTAACCACCTCACCAGTCCTGGCTGCAAGTATGCAGTCTGTCTGGGTCTCCCTCAGGCTATCAGACTCACACATGCTTGTCTCCAAGCCTGACTGTGTGTAACTGCATAAGAGCACATGGTACTGCCTCATCCAAATCTTTCTCTATCAGGACATCTGTAGGATAGTAGTTCGGTACCCTTGTTGTCTCAAGACAACCTAGTATTGGCATTTTGTCTTTCCCACTTACTGGCTCGCTCACCTTTTGTTCCCCACCTTGCCTCCATGGACATCTTTATGCCATATGGCCCCACTGGTTGCATTCAAAGCATTTAACCCTAGGTCCTGAACATGTACCTGGACTAGTGGCTTCCCCTGCTACTAGCAGATTCTGTTGGGGCAATCTGTGCTGCCCACCATGGGTTCCTTTAGACCCATGAGCAGTGCTGGAGGTCCCTTTCCTGTGCAGGGATGCCCTGCTTGCTAAGTATAGGTCTCCCTTCTTCCCCAACTCATCTGAAGCAGCACATTGTCTATCAGCTAACCAGATTAGGTTAGAATTCTGCCAGTGTGGTTTGCTTTTAAAGTTAGTATGGGCTGTGAACAATTCTACATAGGCTGCTGTGAACTCTGGGTTGGGAAGGGCATTGAATTTTGACAAACTATCGATTAGTACAATGTAGTTTGAGTTGGAATAATTTCTGTCACAGGGTTTGCTAGTATTACTGAGTTGATTTTTATGTTGGAGACAGCTTTGTGATCCAACATCACCAGTGAGGACATGACATGGGGGGGGGGGGGTGCAGCATGGTCCAGTATGTTTGAAACTCTGGTGGGTGTGAGCACTATCTGATTAAGAGTATTTTTGTTAATAAAGTCCAGGAATCATGACTGCGGGTATGAGGCAATGTATGTTTCCCAGATTATAGAGGGGTAGTTAAAGTCTTCCATGAATAATATATTTGGTTTAAAGGTTACAGCCTCTAATGGGTAGTGCAGTGGTGCAGAGATTAACATTGTTGCCTCACAGCAAGTTCAATTCTGGGCTGGGGTGCCTTCTGTGCGCAGTCTGCATGTCTTCCCTGTGTTCACATGGGCTTCCTCTGGGTGCTCTGGTTTCCTTCCGCATTCCAAAGACATGGAGCAGGTGGACTGGACACTCTAAATTGACTCTAGGTGTGAGTGTGTGTGTGTGAGTGTGTGCTACACCCTAGGTGTGAGTGTGTGTGTGCGAGTGTGTGCTACACCCTCTGAGTGAGTAGGATTGGGTACTGGGCTAGCAACCTGACCCTGTAAAACCATAACCGATACAGAAGCAACAAGTGCCTGAAGCACGCTCATTGCCCAATGTATTGTATGATATAAACGGAACTGTGAGAGAGCGAGAGAGATGGGGTCAGAGCCTCCAGTAGGTCTAGGTATAGGTTATGGGATTCTTGGGATGCACAAAGGGTCATTTATAGCTTTCTAGGATATAGTATGGGACTTTGTCTGTGGTGATTTTCAAGGGGATAAATTCCAGGGTGTCATCCTGCTTATCCAACCTAGAGGTATTCTTGTTGCTAATAGGGATTGAAACACCTCCTCCTTTTGTCCCTCTCTGTGCAGCTGATAGTCTAAATGTGTGGAAGGCACTGAAGTCTTGCAATTCTGGAGTATTTTCTGCAGATTTAAATCATGTCTCTGTAGATGATATGGCTTGTCTTAGCATAGATGTAATTCAAAGGTGAGAATCAGACCCTGTACATTATGACCGAGGTAAACACCTTAAACATTATGCTAACCCCATTGTGCTATTTTAGAATAACATGCTTTACTTAGGATTCTGGTTATGAAATGTAATGCAGACTTCAGAGCTTTGCACAGCATTCTATCTGCTCTGACATTTGTAGTCATCTTGATACATCACCTGTTGTGCCCTTCCACTTACAGTAGCCATGTGTGATTCATGGAATTCCTGCAGCATAGACTCTGCTAGCTGATTAGGTGTTATCACTTTGTTTGACTATAACATGAGACCTTTGGTACCATTAATCTGTACTGTAGGGTTAGTATACTTGCAAATCTTTGAGCACTGCTATGAGTAATTTTAACCATTCCCTCAGGCTTCCTTACGTAGTTACATTCGCTTCCTCCTGTGCACACCTTTGAGGTCTAGCACCGTCTCTTGTGACTAAGGTAACTAAAGAACAACCGATATATCACCCATATACTCACTTATCAAATTTTCCCTTTGTGATTTCATGTAAGCTCTGCTAAGAAATATACAGTATGTATTTGCTTGCCTGGTTTACCCTGGACTTTATACCATATTTCTGCAAATTAAGGAACAATTTTGTAATAAAAAAAATATGTCCTGTAATAACTTCCTGAAAATACTCTGCAAAACCTTTTCACCGGTCTCAACTAATATTGACTTTAATATAGTTCCTCACAGGCATCTCACATTTATGTACAATAGCTATATTTTTCTCAGTATTAGCATACCTAACCTGCACATCTACAGGTGTTCTGCTTCCATTTGTATGTATTTGTTAACAGGGTAGATGGGGAGGTCTGAGGACCCTTTTTAGCCATCACCTGGATATAGTAGTTATGTCACTTCTCCATTATCTCACATCATTACAGCTCCAAGGTTGTAATAGCTAACTACCTTCAGCACAACATTACTTTGCCACATCATAATACTTTAGACCTGGCAGTTCAGTCACAAGCTTTTTCAGCATATCAAAGATATTCTCCTGTTCCATTGAACATTCCTGTGCTCTGTCATGATCTAGAAGTTTCCTTAAAGGCACAGCACTCCCAGACATACTTGGTATAAACATAGACAAATATTATACCATTCCCAGAAATCTCAAATTATCTTCTGTCTTCTGCATAAATACTACTGCAGTTATTTTCTCTCACTTTCTCTTTTTGAATAGACCAAATTGTATTAACACCTCATTTTTTTTTAGCATTTATTTTAATTATTTTTTTGTTAACCAGGTAAGTGGACTATCAGAGGACCCTTTTCAGCCATGACCCAGGCCAAAGAAACCAAAACAAGATATATACATCAGAAACATAACAATAAAAAATGAAATGCATTGCAGTAGCAGTCCTAATGCAAAAAAGAAGACTACAAATTACTAAGTACAGAAGGAAAGTTTAAGTCTTAAAACTTAACAGTTAGTGTGAAAGACATATGCTAATACAAGTCCCAAAATTAATGCAAAGTGATACAATCAAGAGAGTTTGTTAGCAATTTGAAAAGTGAACTGGTTATTTTACAATGATCTTAGACACAACTGAAAGTGCAAGAGGTCAAAAGGTATACACTAGAGGAAGTGACTGTAGCTAATTAAGGAAGGCTGACCGAATGCTTCACATGACCATGATCAGTACACAATGGTTTACACGATCAGTACACCACAGCATGGATTATTTTAAAGTAAAAATAAAACAACTACATGCATAGTCAAGAACTTTACTTATGTAAAGTATTTGTCAGAGATATATTACTTCTCACCTCTCACAGCTCTTATGAAGTGTATGGGGAAGAAGTGAAGATGTGGAGAATAAGAGAGAGCAATACAGAAGGGTAACAATAGTGCAATAAAGTAAAAGAGCAGGAGAAGGGGTAGCTCAGAATTGCAGAAATAATTAACCAGTATCTCTGAAACAAGTGGGAGTTAAGTGACAACAATGAGACTAGGTCATCTGCCAGCATGACATGTTCAGCTAGAGAGTTCCACCAAGCAGGAGCAAGTTTAGAGAAGGATCTCTCACAAACAGCAAGAGTAAAGTCTGGTCTGGAAAAAAGAATGTGAGTTTTAAAGACAGTACTTGCATGCTTTGATACACTATTTGTTAAGTAGAGGGGGCAGTATTCTTGCTTAAGATTAAGAAGTCCATATGTCAGTATATTAAGGGGAAGAGTAGTTCTGTCACAAACTGGAAGCTATTTTCCTTTCAGGAGGGTGATGCAATGGTGTTCATTATCTACTGAAAATGTTAATAAATCGGAGGATTTGATTTTTTGCTTTTCATAGCTGGGTGGTTTTGTGTAATGAGCCCAGCATTATTATGGAGAATCCATATTTAAGTCTATGTAGAAAAATATGATCTAACTCAGTGAACCTCTTTAGTAAAAATATGAGAGATCCTATAGAAAGCCTAAGCTGCGATTCAGATTTGTACCAAGTAACATCAGGGAGCTTCTCAATATTAACAATTAGTTTATTTTTGTGGATCCACTTCCAGAAGGCTATGAAGTCAGCCTAAATATCTTTCTTCAGACAGAAGAGGGAGAGTAGACTCTGTAGTATCTCTGATGGTAATATTGTGTGTGTTATTAAGCTTTTGATGAGTGACAAATACCATCAGGGAGCTTTTCTGATTATTAACAATTAATTTACTTTTGTGGATCCAGTTGCAGATGGCTATGGAGTCAGCCTGACATTCTTTCTGTAGGTTGGAAGCAGACTTATTCTCTTTAAGGAGAACAGCATCATCACCATAATGGAGACAGTTTTTATGACGGAGATCTCAAGGAAGATCCAATACAAATTCTTGAGGACCACCTTTGTTGCAAAAACATTATTAGGTCCAAGCTAAGTAAAGGTTTGGTTGGAGAGGCAATTTTTGCAGTATTGCAGGACATTGTTAGAGAAACATGTCTCACTAAGTGAGTAAAGTAGTATGATCGACAATGTTAAAGGCTTTTCGGAGATCTAGAAAGACAGTGCCAGTCTTTGCCTCATTCCATATTGGTATAAATCAGACTGGTAAGGGAAAACAAGGCAGTGCTTGTGCTGTAGTTCACAATGACGCCATATTGTCTCTGTCTGAGGGTGTCATACTTAGTGATGTAGTCAAGTATTAGATTCTGATTTTAAGAAGGGTTTATAGGAGCAGTCCATCATTCCTAGGAGTTTTTCAACTTCAGCTTTAGCAATGATATTGACATGGAAAGGAAGATATTGTAAATAATTGTATAGAGAATGGGGGGAGGGGTAGAGTGGGAGCAGCTAATAGGTATAGGGAGGAAATGTGATGGGGTAGTGATGCTATCTGGTACTTTTATGAGAAGGGAGATGGGGGTTGTCAATAAAACTGTCCTTGGGGAAGAGAGAAGTAGAACGATTTTTAGAACACTTTTTAGAACACCTCAGACCTTTTTGGGATGACCTAGGTATGTCCTCTAAATTTTCCTGCAGTGCACTGCTTTAGGCTCATTAGCAGCTAACCTGACATATTTTCTGAAGTTAAGATAAGTATCCTGTTTGACAGGATTGGAAGAGTTGGTTTTCCATTCAGTCCAGGATTTATCCCTATATTTACAAATTTGCCAATACTGTCAGTGATCCATGGACTGGGGAGTTGTCTTTTCTGTTTTTTTTTTTTTTTTAATGGGGAGTAATCATTCCTGAATGAAGGAGTATTGTAGAAAGTGGATAGAACAGTAATGGGATCAGTACAAGAAAAGGGAGGGTCCCAAATTATGTTGTTAAGTTGAGGGATAAGGTAGTCTGTGGCATTGTAAAGTACTGGTCGGTATGACTTGAAAAGGAGTGTTTTTAATTTTGAGAGATCATGAGGTAACTATGGGGCTAATGTCACTGAGGACGTAAGGGAGCACCTGCAGATGTAATTTTTTTTGTGTATGTTACTGAGACTGATGTTTAAGAGAATGAAATCTGAGTTGGCATAATTAGGCTGAATACATTATATGAGCACTTGGATGAGACTGTATGAAGAGGTAATCCTAGTGAGTTGTGATTTAATGGGCCTGACCAACCTAGACTGACATCACCCATTAGCACCAGCGTATGGTGTTTTGTATGTTATATGATGTTTGATAATGGTTTCAAGGATATTGGTTTCCAATAGAGAAGGAGGGTAGTGTGGTATAAAGAACAGCAACAAGTAATTTAGCATGCCCTCCAAGAAGTAGTTCAACATGCAACTGTACAGATTTTCACAGAATATCCAGATTTTTGCCTCATATTTTTGGTCTGTTCCTCATAAAATTTGTGGTTTTCTGGCAAATCAGTGAAGATTGAAATCACTAAATACTAAATAACAAACAGTTGAGTTTCAGACTTTATATCCTTCAGAAAATTCATAATAATACAAAACCTGTTATTATAGCAACTTTCTAAGTTGATAGGCACAATATTTAAAATTTGTCCCTATTTTTGGGCCTTTGTCTCCCTATTTCCTCCATGTTTTTCCTAAGTCCAGCTATTTCTTGGACTGAGAGGCTAAGAGGTTTGATGCCACACCACTTCCTTTACGAGAGGCACATCTGTTATTAGTAGAAATACTACCATTTCTGTGCAGTTCACATACATGATGCACTATTGTCTTCTGGCAGTTGGCTTGTTTATCCTATAGGCACTATTCTATATGCACTGCTCCAGTTTTCAACATCACACTCAACTCGACCAGAAGTTACAATATTTATAGCATTCATCATACATCATTTATTTTGCCCTAGTTTCCCGGAAATACTACAAATTTCCATACCCCTACTTCAACAGCCAACAATATTTTCCTCATTTTTTCTTTTATTCCCACTCCCACTTTTAAGGCCTGTATCCTTATTGTGTATTAACCAGTTTCCTGGCCCAATGGACCCATTTCTTGCTATGGTCACTGTTGGAGTTATTTGTCAATAGGTACCGCTTGCATTTTTTTTACTTCTTCCATCAGCTGCTTTACTTCTGCTGTATTTGTCTTCCGATTCAATCCCCATTTTCTGGTTATAGCCTTTTGGCTGTTATTAGATTTAGAGCTACTAGCAGCTTAAAGTGTACCTTCACCTAGAATTGGTTCACATAAATGAAGTGGAAGTTTATTTCCCCCAGTGACTATTCCATTTCCAACAGTCATAGAATAAGATTCCTTAAGTCCCTCTTATAGCCCACCAGTTTTTCGCACCCCCAGAAGTCATGTCTCCACTCCCCTTTTCTCCCACACTTAGAAAAAGTCATGTCCCCATTTCCATTTTTACTTTTTTCTCACCTCTCCAACATTTCCACACACTTTTCAGGAGCATCCAGTCGAATCTAATTGATATATAAACATTTTTGTGCAAGCACTTCCATACAAATATTCTAAACTTTCTGGATTAAGTTGCCTTTTGAGGGGCTCTACAGATGTCTCTCTAATTTTGCTCTGTATCTGATTTATTTAGCTCTTCCTGTTAGTCCCTAAATTGTCTGCCTCTTGCATTCCATATATGCTGGAACACAGCCCCATTTATTTTACATACTAGGTTCTTACTCCTTGCCTCTCTTGTTCTTGATTCTATCAAAATCTTTACCAGCTTGGGTTTATCGCTAGTGCCATTTCTTTCGATTCTTTGTCATGTTTTCTCAGAATGTTGTATATTCCCTTTTATTCTATTAGTTCTCCTTATTGTACCCGAAACCTCTCAGAGATGTTTGGCCAATGTACCTTCTAGTCTTGTAGCTTCATTTGTGGTTGTGTGAAAATTGTGTATTACTGCAAGATTTTAGCATCATTTATACATTATACTGCACAGCTTTATCTATAAATAAATGTACTTGTAAAAGCGAGCTGTTTAAATGTTGACCCCTCAATGGGGTGATGAAAACAAGCTCTCCATTAAAAGGGAAGGAAAAATTTTTTGATATAAATTCTGCTTAAATATTTTAAGTTGCACTTATAGTGACCTGTGTGGTAATACTTTGTTGTACTTTTCTGCTTTTTTCCATGTTTTAGCCAAAAAAGTGATCTATTTGTAATTTTTTTTCAGATTGTTCTGGGACCTTAGTCTTGTAGCTTCATTTGTAGTTGTGGGAAGGCTGTGTATTACTGCAAGATTTTAGCATCATTTATACATTAAACTGCACATTTATCTTCATAAGCAGAATTACTTCTAAAAGCTGGTTGTTTGTATTTTGACCCCTATCTGTGGCCTTAATATTTTAATTTCATCCACAGTTGACAGAACTGGGAACTAATGCCAGATTTGAGATTCATCCAGTCATTTTTTCCATAAACAGCATTACTGGTAAATTTTTGCATAGTCTGGTGTCTTAGTTTGTGTCTGGATTGAAGTACTGACAGTATTGTGAATTCTGCTCCAGTATTTGTGCATCAGTACTTTTGCAACTATTTATATTCCAGTCTGATTGACTTCAATAATTGGCTTAGTTTCTGTTGTCTTTCCAGGGGGATTCAATATTTGTCAGTATGGGAACACACACTTTACTTAGCAAGGGATGGTCCGCACCTCCCCCCAGGCTTCTGAATATTGGCTAAAACTTTATCCGTCCTCTTACAGACTATTTTAGACAATGCCAGATTGGCAGACCTACCAACATAGGAAATAATACCAAAAGAAACCTAAAGATATTTCTGCTCAATTGTAAGAGCCTAGACAAGAAACTACACCCTACACACTCTCCTCACTCTGGAGAATGTAGACATCTGTGCCATTACTTAGACATGAATTAAACCTGCAGAAAGTACTCTGGCAGTGCAAGGCTTCAGTGCCTTTCACATATTTACCTTATCAGCTACATAGACAGGGACAAAAGGTGGAGTTTTGATCTACAGTAGCAACAAGTACACCTCTTGGTTGGTTTAACAAAGCAAGCAAAGCAAAGCAAACTTTATTGTCATTCAGCCATACCAAGTACAACTGAATGAAATTACATTCCTCCAAGCTCATGCAATATAACAACGTCGCAACACAACTACATGTAACAGTAAATGGCAATAACACCTCCCCAAAATCCCCCCCCCCAGACTGCACTCTCTTCTCTTTAAATCCCATACCTACATCTATCAAGAAACTCCTTCAGAAATTGAAACCATGTACCAATGCTCCTGACAATATCCCTTCTTACTTTCTTAGTATAGCTGCTGAAAGTCTTGCCTACCCCATTAGCATCTTAATTAACCGTTCTCTACAAGAATGCATAGTTCCCCAAATTTGGAAACAAGCCTTTATTATACCACTACACAAAGGTGGTAACAATAATAACGTCACTAATTTCCGTCCCATAGCCATCCTGTCCCCATTTCAAAAATCCTTGAAAAATGTGTGCAACTTCAACTCCTTCCCCACCTCCTAGACAATAATCTTATAACTCCCACACAGCATGGTTTCAGACCTAATCATAGCACCATGACTGCCCTTCTCTCCTTCCTTGAAATCGTTAATAAAGCCCGCGACTCTGGACTAATTGTTTCCACCTTACTCCTTGATCTTTCCAAAGCCTTCGATACTATCTCACACAACCTGCTCTTAACTAAACTCTCCAAACTCTACCTATCCTCCTCCTCTTTGAACTGGTTCTCTAGTTTTCCATCTGACAGAAATCAAGCTGTAAAATGGAAAAAAGCCACTTCCTCCTTCCTTAGTACCCCTACCGGAGTTCCACAAGGCTCCATACTGGGTCCTCTTCTCTTCAATCTTTATCAACGACTTCCACAAATCAATCCCTTTCTCTAGCATCATCCAATACGTGGATGATTCTACTATCATCTGCTCTGCCTCTTCTATCACTACACTACAAAAACTTACTCAAGATGCCTTCTCTTCCACAGAGCAATGGATGCTAAGCAATCATCTAGCTCTCAATGCTACAAAGACCAAACTAATGTTATTTACTCCCTCCAAAGTTACTCCTCCCGACATAAATTCATTCTTAATTACTAGTCAAAACAACACACCTCTCGAAACAGTGTCAGAGACCAAACTACTTGGGGTCCAAATCGACAACCAACTTAAATTTAACTCCCACCTACAAACAAACATCAAAAAAATGCATCAAAAACTTGGCATGCTTTATAGACAGAATACCTACCTCACATCCGCCACTAAAATCACTCTCTCTACTTCCTTCCTTATCCCCTCCCTTCTCTATGGTGCCCCACTACCTACTAATCTTCAGTCCTCATTAATAAAACAGCTTACCTCCTGCTATAACAAAATTGCCATAAGTCTTCCACTCACCACTGTCTCTCCCTCCATAAGCTAAAATGGCTAGAACTTCCCAAACAACTAACTTACACTCAACTAACTCTAGCCCATAAGCTTATTCTAAACCCTTCCCTCTGTCCCTCCCTTTCCTCTGCCTTTAAAATGCACCTACCTAACAGATTTCTAAGGTCTAATAATCAAAATCTACTAGAAGTGCATAAACCTACTCATCCCCCAGGCAAAAATCTTCTTTCCTTCAGCCTCGCTCGCCTCTGGAACTCCTTACCACCAAACATCCGCACCACCTCTAACCACTCTACCTTCAAGAAGTCTCTTTTCTTACACCTAGCATCACAGTGGGAATGCTCTTGCTCCCACCCCACATAACTAACTCTACTTAATGTCCTTTAATATCACATCCTACTTTTAGCTACTATGCTTGTTCTCTAATTTGTATTAATGTTTTGCATTTGTTCTATTGCTAGCATGTTTTTTTTCTCTCAATGTATTAATTGTTATGACTGCTATTATATATCTGATTAGTTTTACTTTATTCTGCCTACATTGTATTAATAACTTTCTGTCCCTAGACTGTCTCTGTCGAATATTATATGTACTTTTGTTTTTTTTTTTGGAGCTTTTCTCCCCAGGACTCCATTGAAAACGGGTTCTTTAAGGCCCAATGGACTATCCTGGTAAACCAACTGCAATAAATAAATAAATAAATAACACAATAGTCAAAGAGCCAACTGAATATCAACATTATCTAAAACAGTTATTTTTTTCTTCTTCTCCATCAGTGCAACTGCTGCTGCCTGCAATCAACCACTGCTACAGTCCTGACCATCCATATCAACTTCTAGTCCAACAATACTCCTTCTGACCCTCTCCGACCACAGTCTCAGTCATCTCTACCTGCAGGCCCAACTGGCCTCACTGACCATACCATCGCCAGCAACCACCAAGTCTTTCTCTCTGCCAACACCACAGACCAACATCCAAACCGGCTCCTTCTCCATGTTCCATCACTAACCACCGCCGCATTCAAGGAGTCCCACTATCAAAAATCCAATTAAATTCCATTTCCTGCACTCTGTATCAGCTCAATCACCATTGCAGGCCCCAACTTATGCCCCTCCATATTGTTTTGTACTAACAAGCAAAGACAGACACTACTGCACATTTGACACCACCAACATTCTCACAGCAAAGTCCGCTCACTAGAGAACAAGAAGTGGACTCACCCGATGAAAAACTTCACACGATGAGACACACAAACAGAAAGTGCACATTGGGAGATGGAGAGGCTGGTGCCATACTTGGCACTACCATATTCCTGTACTGTATCGTACAAGATGATACTCTGGAGTTTATCCTCATGCAAATCACCATAGACAAAGTCCAACATCATATCCTAGCAAGCTATAGGTCACCCTCTATGCCCCAAAAATCCCATAGCTCATACTTAGACCTACTGTTGACACTCAGCATTAAACCAAATACTCTCTTCATGGGAGACTTTAACTATCTCTCTGTAGACAGGGAAACATACACTGCCTCAAACTTGCAGGCACAATGATTCCTGGACTTTTATAACACAATGACCCTTGACCAGACAGTGTGCACACCCATCAGAAATTCATCCATATTGGACCTGGTACTTGCCAGTTTGGGAGGGCACATTCATGTCCTCACTGGTGAGGATGGACCATAAAGCTGTCTCCTTTGAAATAAAAATCAACTCTGCAACCCCAGCAAACCTTGTAACAGAACTATTCCAAAGCAACCTACATCCTATGAAGCAGTTGTCAAAATTCAGTGCCACTCCTAACCACAACGTTACAGCTTCCTATGCAGAATTAAATCTGGTGGACATCTTTGAGAAGGTTACCAAGGTAATAGATGAGGGGAAAATTGTGCATACCGCCTATTTGAACTTGGCTAAGGTGTTCATAACCCACCTAGTTATAGTAGACAAACTCACCAAACTGAGCATAAACCCCTACATAACCCACTAGATTGCAAGCCGGCTCACAGACAGAACCTAGGAAGTTAGGATTGCTGAGACCACCTCTACTAAGAAACCAGTCATCAGTGAGATACTTCAGGTCTCTGTGCTGGGATCTACTTCTCAGAGGTAAAGGCTGATGTCCAGGGCCTTTGGCTGACCATGTTTACAGATGACTGCAAATTGAGAGCTATAACAAATTCCCCCATGACATATACAGGTTACTGTGAGCAATCTATGCCTGGTATATAAGGCATCCTTGGATCCAGCTCTGATGAACCTTTTGCACATCCACAAAATGAATAGTATCAGAACTACTAGATCCAAGGATTTAAATTTTGCATGTGACATAAGTAGGACATGGTGGTGAGGCAGATATGTGTCTCAGAGGAGCCCCGTGCTCTGGAACAGGCTCCCCAACAATGTGAAGCAGAGTCCATCCCTAACCCTATTTAAGCATAAGCTTGAACAATGGATGGGAAATCGGAAATTCACCCTGGATCTGACTCGCATGTCTGTAACAGACGGAGACAGACAGTAACTATTCCCAAACTAACATACTCCACACATAACCTTTAGAAACTTCCTTAATAATATAACCCCTGTTAATAAATGCCTGTAGTACACAGAGACACAATTGGCTAGGTTGTGTGACAAGACTTATAAAGGCCCAAGTACATACCTTGGAACCTATGATGCCCTTCTCACAGCTGTTCCCAATAACAGTCTTTCTGTCTCTACTACCAATCTACTGCTTCTCATGTGTCAACCCATCCTTGCTGTTTTATGAGCCCAGTAGGCCAAGCCTCAAACTTCTATTGCTTGTACCTCTTATTCTTGAAGTTCCTTGATACGCTTTCATAGATTTATCCTAGTGGTATCTGTTTTCTCGTCTTCAGTATGACTTATGAGCAGAGATGCAATCTTTTGATTACTGGCTCCTGCCTTCATTGCATTACCATCATTTTTTCCACTCTGAAGAGTAATACATATCTTTAATATTATCAATTAACTTTAACTACATAGATCAAAAATATTCCTGCATATGTGTTTCCACTGACCCCCTTGTTCTATAGGCAATATAATTTCCTGTCAACTAACTCTTCTTCTCAACCTGCTATGTCACTATCTCTTTTCTCATCTTGTTCCAAAATTTCTTCCCGGGTTTACAAAAATGTTTGAGGAGGATACAATACTAATGGGACCACAAACATTTTCAGTGCTTGTCTTCTTTGATTCATATTACTCAACATCATTTGCCATTTTCTAATTATGTGGCTAATACTTTGCTCTGTTTCCAAGTAATCCCATGTGACTCAAGTGGGTCTTTGGATTGCCAAATAACTAAATATTTAAGCTCATAACAACCCCAAAGTTGTGGGAAGGTCTGCACTAAGTCCCAGGATCGTACATAATTTATACACAATGCTTTTGATTATCCTAGTTTATTTTATAGCCTGAAATATTTGCAAATTGCCATAAGATACCATTTACCAGAAACATATAATATCATCAAAAACAATGCTAATTTTTCCTCTGTTTTTCCTAAGTTTAGTTCTTTATTTCTATTTGCTTTATTTCTTGCTTTAGTGGCATGAAATAGATAGCAAACAACAATGGTGACATAGTGCACCTCTGCCTCATGTCACATTCTGCCTCAAATTCAACCAAGACCCTAGCATTCGTCTTTAACACTGCTGTGGAGTCTTTTATATCTTGCGACAGTTGTAAGTCTATTGGGAAACCTTTGTTTCTTATCACCTCCCTTAGAAAAGCCCAGTGCACTCGAATGAATGCATTTTCAGCATCCATACTTATTCTTCTTCCTCTTTACTCCATATGGATCACATTTTTCCTAATTATGTTGTCAAATGTCTGTCTATTATTTACAAACCCATAATGGTCATTTCAGATTAGTCCTGGGAGAAATTTGGCTAATATGGGCATAAAGATCATATAATCATGCTTCAGTATTGAATTCTGTCTGTATAAACTCAAGTTGCAGAGACCTTCTCCTCTTGTGCCACCTTGGAATTGTTAATGCCTTAAATTTCTAGCAAATTTCTACAGAAGCCCCACCCTACACTCAGATTTTCCAAACAGTTGCTTTTGCAGTTGTCTGTTTCTTGAGAAATTATGGGGCTCAGTAAGTCTTTATCTTTTCTTTCTCCTGTACTGTATATAATTCTGTGCCTTCCATACAGTACCTTACTTCCCTGCACCAATTCTTTTCCTTATTATGCTCTTTATATAGCTTCTTATAATGTTCCTTGAATATGTCACCTATTTCATTTGAGTTTCTTACAAGTTTCCTGTATTAATATCACTTATGTTCAAGATGCTTCTCTGTTTTCTGCTATCTTAACTTGCATGCTACAATCCTCTGTTCCTTCAGTGTGTTAGCAGCTATCTGAGCTTTTATTACTATATATCTCTGCTATTCAGTTTCTACTCCACTTTTCTACTTTCCTGCAAGGTCCTGAAATTCAGATTCCCTTTGTTAATTCCCCTTTCCTGTCCCTTAGTGTTTTTAATCTCATCTAATTACATTTTCTCAAACTCCCCTCTGTCTCTCAAAAAAAAAGTGTTGAATGTCGTTCACTTTATTTTCATTCTTTAAGGCTCTTGGTGGTATATAACAATTCCCCAGTAACCTGTAATTATTACATTTCTCCCCACCCATCCACTTTTTGTCTTCAGTATTCAATGGAACATGCTGTCCCATTAGTATTACCACCCTCCTTTTCTGTTCTCCAATTACTACAGCTGAGTAGCCTGCTGTAAACCCTCTGTCAATTCCTCATGTTCCTTCCTGTTCAAATGTGCCTCCTGGAGTATGGTTACATCTGCCCTTACCTTTTAATATACTCCAATATTCTTCTCACTTTTTCTTTTGAGGGTGTTAACATTCCACATTAGTGTCTTTAGAATCATTTCACCTCTTTTGTGCTTTTACCTTCTCCTTTTAACTCCTGTTTCACAGTTCTTTGAGGTAATATTCTGCATCTTACAAGTTCTAATATTAATATTTCGAGTCACCCCTTAAATCCTTTTCATGTTTCTTTATGAACCATAACAACATTTAAAACCAACTGAGAAACTTATACTATAAACTCTAGCATATTTATTACACATATACTATAAACTATATACTATATATACTATAAACTATATACATTGCATTTTTCTCCTACCCATCATAAAGCTTCTTTCTTTCTTAGTATAAAATGAGCAGTCACTCTTCATAGGTACATTAGCTTTGTGTCTTCAATGAACTTTAACCCCCCTACACACACACACACACACACACACACACACACACACACACACACACACACACACACACACTAGCTGCTGCAACTTCTCGCCTTGTTTGCATCTCTAAGTATAATGTAACAGTGCTGGTAATTTCATTTTTCCTTCCCTCTTCATAGTTTTTAGGCTGCCTCACATCACCAAGCACCTTAACCAATAGTTTCATGGGGAATTCCCTCCTTGCTAAATTTTACTTTAATCTTTTGTCATGTATCATACACTTAGACACACCAATTTTACTCTAAGCATCTGTCCAGTCTGTAAGATATTTAATTATGTGGGTATTACACAGCCTTTATAAGCTCCTTTTTGTCCTTCTTAGCTTTCCTTACTCCCTGTCTCTCACTTGCTTGAGGTCTCTATATGGTATATATTCTCCTACCTTATGTGTTCCCTTTCTCAACATTTGAATGGATCATCCTTAATTGCCAGCTATTTTAATGTCCATCTCTTGTGGAAACCCCTCCCCTTGTTGAGGTTTACATTGACGTTTTCACACACCCCTCCTCCCGTATGGATTGTCACCGACTTTACATAAGATGCTTATCTAGTTTTCTTGTAATAGACCAAAGTTTTGTTTCATGATCCTTTTGGT
This sequence comes from Protopterus annectens, assembly GCF_019279795.1. Classification (NCBI taxonomy): domain Eukaryota; kingdom Metazoa; phylum Chordata; order Ceratodontiformes; family Protopteridae; genus Protopterus; species Protopterus annectens. The sequence continues at coordinate 977,434,111 of NC_056728.1, read as the reverse complement.
TGATCCTTTCACTCTCTGCTCTTTCCTTATTTGTAAGCTCTCACGATCTGTCAGAATTTTGTATTGTGCACACATTTCCTTTACAGGATATTACCTCTCTTTGTGGTTAAAGTTTTCATGCTTTTCGTTAATTTATAATGAAACAAAAAACTAACAATTCCAAAAAGGAACACTCGGTCTTAAGGCAGCATTCACAAAAACAGCAAATCCAAAGAAACAGCCAAATTCAACACTGCTTGACAAAAACAATCGCAATAATGATAACACTTTATTTATCCATGACACACAACAAAAAACGCAGATAAGCAGGTTTCCGTTCAAGTAATGCACTTTCATCAGTATAGTTGTAGAACAAAATTACTATTCTTTTTGTAGTGTCAGAAGGGTGACAATTGATGACATCATCGAGGACAAGTCCTTATGTAACAAATTATGAAAAAAAAACTGGTTCAAAAACAAAATAAAAAAATATGAATATTCATTAAGACCTGGTGGAATTAATGCACCCAAACACACAATCCATTTCTGTTCCATGTTAGAAAAAATATTTTGCTAGTCTGTCTTACTGATACTCCCTTTATTAATTTTATCAATTCCCATGAGCATAAACCATGGCATGGGATGTCTAAAACGAATCAGTTTCCTTTATACAACAGGTATCACTCAGATGTTCAGATACTCTGTGTTTAAGTATTCTAGATGTTTTACTGACATAGAAAGCCTGACATGTACATTGAGGCGCATAAATAATCCAATCGCTGGAGCAAGTAATAAGAGCTCATGTCTGATAAATCTAAGGGGCTATCAGCAGATAAAATTTGTTTGAATTCATCATGTTTTCAAGGCTGGCAATTAATACAAGGATAGTGTCCCACAAACTGTGTACCATCTAAAGTAATCTGTCTAAAATTACTATTAACACATTTTTGTGATCAAAAAATGGAACCAATATTTCTTAATCTTCTGAATATAAATTTACAATGCTCAGGTGATACAGCCATCATTTCCCTCTCTGCTTGTAAAATGCTAACAGTGCTTACTAATACTTTGTGTAATGTTACCAATATTACTACCAAATGTGGTAACATAAGATAAATCCATATTTTTCTCATTTAACTTAATATTTCAGGGTATTAGCCCTACATGTAGAAGTAGCAAAATTATAGACTTTAGTAACCATTTTTTGTTTATATCTTCTTTGTAAAATTCTATTAGTTAAGATCTTTAGCATTTCTAACATTCTGTTTCTTGGGAACCAATACATCTTAACTATTAAAACTGTAATTTAGATATAATTGATAATATTATGCAAAATATAACTAAATGCTTCCAAAACACTTCTTATGAAACATTTTAACAAATAAAGTTGTATCTACTGTACTAGCCAAAATTCTAAGAATTAGAACATCCAGAAATAAAATGTATTAGAATTATACAGTAAAGTGAACTCAATGCCCCATTTAATCTCATTGCAATACTGCATACAGTTTACAAAATTCTGAACACATGATGTGCAGACTAACCAAATATCATCTAAAAAGTGTCTCCAAATATCCATGACATATACAAAATAAGCATCCAGTGCTATGTCACATTCCTGTCAGAATGCAGTGCTTCTTAAAATAGAAAACATTTTTTTGTGTAGAGCAGGTCCTGTATGACATATTAAAAATGTATTAAACCAGGACTTTATAAATTTGCTTTATTTAACCAGTATTTTAAAGCTTCCAAAACAGTCCAATGCAATATGGAGGCATATAATGATTTCACATCAATGTACATGTATCAAGTAGATTCTAGTTACAGATTTCCAAAAGGTGTAAAACCTGAGTTGAGTCTTTTCATCTAGCTCTAATACAAGTAAGGAAGAAAAACAAAAGGTTACAAATGCTGATAAAGTATCAATTAATGAACCATGACGCACCATAATAGGGCTACCAGATGATTAGTTAGCATTCTTATGAAACTTAGGGTAGCAAATATAACAATTGATGGTGGTGGTGGAGGACAGAATCATTACCAATTAACTCCTTGGTTTTTCCTGTAATAATGTCTTTCTTCATTGCTAGTGACAAAAAGTTGCAACGATTAACTTTACAACTAGATGCAGGATTAAAGGACATTTTCAAAAAGAAACTCACATCCTTCAATGGTTTTCAAGCTTCTTTAATGTATTTTGACCTGTCCCATACAATTGTACTAACCCCCCCTATCTACAAAATGCAACATCATATTGTGAAGGTAGAGACTTCAAACATTGTTTTTCTAAAAATGTGAGACTATATCTAACATTACAGCCAGATTTATTACATAAAATGTGTACCTTCTAGTGAACCCAGGGCAACATTCTGCAATTCTTTACTTGTTATTTCTAGCCCTTTATGTCTATTCTTTCTTTTTTGGACCCCCCCCCCCCCGCTATGATTTTACCTACTTTGTGTGAAGAACCACATAGCAAGTTACTTTTCCATATTATCTTATTGAATGCATATATCCTTCACAAAGGTATTTTGGTCATGCATGAAATTCCACTATGTGCTTATGTCCATATTTTACACTCAGTCTGTTACAGTCCATGGTATATTTATTTTAGTTTTTCAACTATTTACATCTGCTTACATAGGTTCATAGGACAATACTAGGCTATTGGCCCAGAGACCATTATAAGCCTAGCCAAGAATTTCACCCATGGCCCCACAAAGTCAACAACTATTTCCCCTGTCCAGCAGGGACACAGCTGGGATCCTAGGGGCATATTTTCTGTTTCCCATCCAGTTGTCCAGGTTCCTCTTAAAGAGGGCTAGTGAGGTACTCTGACATGGAAAGGAAATCTATTCCACAGATGTGGAAGTTTTATAATAATACAAAAGTTATATTAAATTGAATTTTAGTGAAAAAATTTTGTGCAAATGTAGAATATGTTATAGAAATATGAAACTGATTGGGACACAAATCTATCCCGCCAACAAGTTCTATTAATGTCACAGACCAGGTTGAGACCTTGCATGCTGGTTGCGCGAGTGGAGTTTAACTTACAGATATGCAACAACTCCATCAAGGCTGAGTCTGAGATGACTTTGTATGCCAGACACACATAGGTCACCTCTGAGCAGTCTGTATGAGACTGAGTAGAGGGACAGGGCTTTTAGCTTATCTGTATAGGATAGGTGTTTGACCCATGGATTTTCCTGGTCAGGAACCTCTGTGGTTTCTCCAGCTGCTGCATGTGCTTGGCAAGGTACATGCCAAAGGGGGCACTGTACTCGATAATGGGTCTGATAAGGGAAGAGTACAGGGATGTTATGACCTCCTTGTTCCTGGATGAAATACCCTTACTTAGGAGGTGTGCCATGTAAAAAGCCTTCCGTACAATGGAGGCAACATGGTGGTCAAAAGTCAGGTTGCTATCAACCTGGGTGCCCAAGTCCCTCACAACTGATTGCATGCTTAGTACGTTGTTAGTAATCTGATATAGTGGGGACACCATTTTCCCCAAAGGGGATAATGATGCATTTCTTCACACTCAGTTTGAGGCCATGCTTCTGGCACCAGTCATTAGTTTGAATATCTTGGAGGACATTCACATCACAAGGGGAATTTATGACTTATAATAATAATAATAATAAAATTAAATTGAATTTTAGTGAAAAAATTTTGTGCAAATGTAGAATATGTTATACAAATATGAAACTGAATACTATTGTAGTGTGTCTGAACATGAACTGTATTTTTTGTAGGGTTAAAATAGTTAATTGAATAATTATTTGGTTTAATTAATTGTTTAATGAACCTTACTGGGTTTTGTATAAATGTAATTTTGTGGTGATAAACTATTCTTTGAAGGTGGATTTCCAAGTTACCAGAATCCTGGAATAAAGTAGAGTTGTTTGGCATTTGTGCTGTGGCTGTTTTTTTATTTCTTTTGGCAGTTTTTTGGTTTCTTGTGTGTTTTTCATGTAGGACACAGCCAGGGATATTGTTGAGTCCCATGCAGGCTGTATTTTTTGCCTTTGAGAGGGCATTAATAACTTACCCCTTTCAAGCATCAAAAAAATTTTTTTTTAATATTCATCAACCTGTGCTTCCACGTCCTACAGATGTTTAAGTGCCTCTTCCAGGTGCTAAGTCAGATTATCTCATACCTTCTTAGCTTTCCTTTTCATTTCTGCTTATCTTGCATTTTTCTTCTGAAGGAAATGGTTTGTCTGTTCATCTTTCTCTTTCCTTTTCCATTCACACATTTTGTTTTTCTTCCCCTTTATCCCAATCTATTGCTTGTCCCTTTTTTGATGGAAATGCTGTATCTCTCAATCTCCATTTGTGGTCCTTCTACCTCTAAGAATGTTTTAGTTTCTGTTGGGACATGGATTTGGAAAATCATAGAATGTAGTAGTTTAATTTTAAATTCAGTGTTCTACATTCTATGAATAGTGGAACAAATTTAATACATTTCTGCCTAGTCCCCAATGAGCAGTCTTTATATAAAAATGTTATTTTCCCTTCCAGTAGTAGCATTTTCCCTTTTTTCCATAACTTGCCCCATAATTAATCTTTCAAGTGGTATAGGTTCATAGGTAGATACTAGGCTATCGGCCCTAGGGCCCTTACAAGCCTAGCCAAAAAATGTACCCTGGCTTTCTCACCCAAGAAATTTATTTTCCTGTGCCCCTGTCGAGTAGAGCCACAGAAGTGATCCCCAGGGTGAATTTCCCATTTCCCATCCAAGCATCAAGATTTTTCTTGAAGAGTGCTAATGAGGAGCTCTGTTTGACATAGAGCCTGTTCCAGAGTATGGGAAGTGTCTGGGACAGGAATCTATCCCCCCAGCATGTTCTTTTTATTGTGGTGACAAGGTTTAGGTCCCTAGAGCGTGTAGCTCAGAGAGATTGGGATTTCTTTAAGTGGAGCATGTCCAACAGCTCTGGGTTTGACATAGCTTTGTATGTTAGGCAGAGATTGCCCCTGAGTAGGCGATATGCGATGGAGTAAAGCTGTAGTTTTTTGAGATGGTCTGCATAGGGCATCTGAGGCCAGTTATCCTCTTTGTGAGGTATTTCTGTGGTCTTTCCAGTGGTTGTAGATGTCTTGTGAGGTCCATACCAAAAGGGGCATTGTACTCTATAATGGGTCTAATGAGGGATGAGTAGAGGGGAACAATGACCTTTTTTTTTCCGGAAGAGAATAATTTTGTGATGAGATGAGCCACGTAGAAGGATTTCCTGACCACTGTGGCAATGTGATTATCAAAGGAGAGACTACTGTCCACCTGTGTCCCAAGGTCTATTATCACATTTTCGGCATTAAGTAGACTATCAGCTATGTGGTAGTTCATGGGTATAGAGTTTTTACCAAAGGGGATGACAATACACTTTTTGGCATTGAGCTTCAGGCCATGGCTTTGACACCAGGTATCTGTCTCAGTGAGGCCCTTTTGTAGTTTGTCCACATTGTTAGGAGTTTCGATTATGGCTCCTAGTTTGCAGTCATCTGCAAACTTTGTTAGCCAAAGACCTTCTGTGTTGGCCTGCACTTCAGAGAAGTAGATACCAAACAGGAGAGGACCCAGGGCTGAACCCTGTGGTACTCCACTTGTCACTGGTCTGATGTCAGATTTGGAATCCACCATTTTCACAGTGTGGGTTCTGTCCATGAGCCAGATGGCAACCCATCTTGTGACATAGGGATTTATACCTAGTTTAGTGAGCTTATCTATAATTCCAGAGTGGGGGATGGTGTCGAAAGCCTTGGTGAGATCTAGATAAGTTGTGTGAACCATTTTACCCTCATCTATGGCTTTGGTGACTGCTTCAAAGAAGTCAATCAGGTTTAGGAGACATGATCTGCCTTTTACAAATCCAAACTGGGTAGGGTCCAGAGTTTGGAGATTACCAATGTCTTTGTTTATGAGTTCCACGATGATACGTTCCATGGACTTGTAGACTAATGGGGCGGTAGTTCCCGGGGTCTGTTGTGGCTCCCCCTTTGTGGAGTGGGATAACCATCGCGGTGCGCCATTCAGTGGGTACAAAGCCTGAGGTGAGGCAATGATTGAACATGGTACTTAGGTAGGGTGCCAGTTCATTCTGTAGTTAGTGTAGAACACAGCCTGGGATATTGTCAGGTCCCATGGATGCTGTGTTCTTGGCTTTGGAGAGTGTGTTTTTTTACCTGTGCAGCCGTGATTATAGGAACCTTGCATTCTTCCGGTACAGAGATGGGCCCTCTAGGGGGTGAGAGGGGGGTAAAGTTAGCACTGAACCTATCTGCTAGGATGTTGGCAATATCAGTTGGTTCTGTATATTTAATGCCATTGTGCTGTAACTCAGAGCAGATCTGAGTGTTCCCATTTAGATTCTTGACATAGCTATAGAATGCTTTGTGGTTGTCTTTAGAGTCAGTGGCATTTTGTTTTCGTAACTAGCTTTGGAGGATTTTATGAGGGATCTCAGCTTCTTACTGAGGTTGACCAGGAAGTTCCTCCAGTCATGGGATTTTACTCTTTTTTGCAACAGTTTATTTCTTCTGTTGTAGAGTTTGTTTATAGCAGAGGACCACCAGATTGGCTTCTTTTTTTGAGGATAACATTTTGGTTCTGTTAGGGATAGCATGATCCATGCACTCGTGTAAGTGCTTATAAAGTGCATTTGTGTAGGATTCGGCAGTCATACCTCTATTGTCCGTCTGCATGGGTGTCATGAAGTTTGGCACTTCTGTCTTAAGTGTGAAGTTGGCTTTGGAGAAGTTTTTTACGATGTTTCCCTAATTGGGGCTGGGGGTGGGATGTGGATGTCTAGGCTGATTAGCTTGTGGTCGGATCTGACCAATGAGGAATTGACCTCTATTGTGGAACACCAGTTTCTCATGTTGGTAATGACCAGGTCTAGGATATTGCTGACCCTGGTGGGGGTGTAAATAAGTTGATCCAAGGCGTTGGAATTTATGAATTCTAGAAAACGTTGAGCAAAAGAGTTGGTACATGAGTAGTTTTCCCAGTTAATGGTGGGGTAGTTGAAATCGCCCATTATTAGGGTGTTGGGTTGTACCCTAATACTTTCCAGTGTATCAAGAAATGAGGAGTGTGAATCCTGGGGCATGGTGGAGGGTCTGTAGCAAGCTACAATTTGGATTGCGGTCTTGCCCAGAGTTAGTTGCACTTGGATAATCTCGGATGCATTATGCTGTGCAACTAGCCTGGAGGTGTGGATATCCTTAATGAATATGGACACGCCTCCATCTTTAGTGCTTCTTTCTGGGTTAGGTGGCCGAAAGGTGTGGTATGAATTGAAGTCTGGTAATGCAGGGATGCTCTTTGGAGCTTTGAACCAGGTCTCTGTCACTGCACAGATGTCGATGTTCTCCATTTTAAGGAGTGCCTCGAGTGAGTGCATTTTGAGGTTTAGACTTTTAGCATTGAGTAGCATTACCCTCAGATTTTGCTTGCTTGTACCTGTTATGGTGGTGAATTTGTCATTTGAACCTTGCCTAAAAAAGGCACTATAGGGGTGGCAAGAGCCTTAGCTAGTATCCGGAATCCTAAGGGCGACAGGTGCAGGCCATCTCTGGCAAAGCATCGTGGACTGTCGAGCATGTCGTCCCAGGCAGACAAATACTGGATCCCCTTAGAATGACACCAGAAGCTTAGCCAATTGTTGAAGTCAATCATTTTGTCCTTGTACTGTGGTATCATTCTGGGTGATGGCAGGATGCTACTCAGGGTTAGGGTCATACCTGCCTGGGATACAAGATCGGAGAGCTCCTCCATGTCTCTTTTCATGTAGTCCAGGGAGGTACATCTCAGGTCATTCACACCAACATGGACAATGACAGTGTCATATTTGTACTTATTGTGGAGTGACCTGAGTGCATGCATTACGTGGAGGATCCTGGCACCTGACAGGCAGCTGACAGTAACTTTCTCCTTGTTTAGTCTAGTGAGTTGTTTAAACTTTTATTAATATAGGTATTGAGAATCTTGAGTGTTCCTACTGCTGCTTATACCCCCAGCACTCTATGAAGCCTTTGTCCTGGGGCAGTTCCGTCCAATTGCTTAATTGCAGTTCCGAGGGATTCATGGTAGTCGATTTGCTTAATTACTCTATCATGAATCCCATTGAGTCCTTTCTTTCCACTCCCTCTGGCACATTTGAAAATTTCAAGTTCTTACATCTCTTCTGTTCTTCTAATTCCTGCATGTTTTTCCCCACAATTCTTCTAACTCTGCCACATGTAAGGTGTCTTCACTTTCCACCCTTTTCCCTGTCTCAATGTCATGTGAGTGGGCTGAAACTGTTCCTTCTATTTGTTCAAGTCTTCTGTCCATTCTTTTAATATATTCCATTAATGACTCATTCATCTTTATAATTTTGTTAAATACTGTGTGTAGTTGTTATTTAATTCTTGTCACTTTAGTCGCTTCCTGATACATTATCTCCTTTCTTTCTTTGCACATGTTGTCCCCAATAGTGCTATTAACTGACTAATGATCTGCTACTGCATTCCCTCTTCTGAGCTTATTTCTCTCTCTCTTTTATCTTTTCTTTGGTCGTATGTAATATTTTTGTTGTGTACTTCCCAAAATATCTGCTCTTTGCTCATGCAGGACAAGATGATTATAGTTTAACTACTTTGTGTGGTAGAGGGTATGAGCTGTCATCTCCACTTGGTACCATACTGGAAGTCCCCCCTCCATGGAAATTATTTTCTCAGTATTGATGTCAAAGCCTTATGGCATTAGAATATTCTCCACAGACTTAAGATTAGTTACAAAAATTTGACTTTTGTTGCTGATAGTTTCAGAATATACTGCTTGAGACTGCCTAGCAACCTGACCAACCTTAAGTCAAGCTTTTCTTTAGTCTCACTATGTATCAGCAGTGAATCAGTATAATTGACTACACTATCAAAGCCTTCCAAAATCTATACAGCAACTCTCTGAAAAGTTCTGGTGCAAACAAAATACCAATGCATATATCACCAATGGTGTAATGAAAGTAAATAATTTGGAGCTTGTATCAGCTTCAACAAGTTAAATCTGCCAGAAATTGTGGTTAACATCTGATACAGTGAACTATTTGTTTTCAGGCTCAAATGGCACAACATCTTCAACTGTTGCCAAATCATAATTTTCTCTTTGAATCATTTTTGTTGGTCTTGAGAGTCTTGACAGATTCTGAGCTTATCTTGTTTTGCAACTGCAGCTATAGCTTTAAACCATTCAGTAGCCCCTGCCTGTTTAGCAATTATATCTATATTCTCCTTTCTTTATATCTCTTGTTTTATTCACTTCTTTAGAGTTACTCCTTTTGGGAGAATTGACTACTACCATTGCATGTGGAGATGTTTTGATATGATATTCCCCTGGCAAACATTCTAGACCTGTAAACAAATATGTGCACTTTTGTAATACATCATCACATTCAACTGATTTTGTAGCTCACTTGGCTGCTTGCTGCATGTATGCTTGATTCGTAATGAATCAATAGCAACCACATTCTAGATATTATTAAAAGACTCTTTCTGTAAACTGTTAGCACACACAGTGGTATTTTCTCAAATGTGTGAATGTCTGCATGTGTATATAATGAATCTCTTTGACCATGAAAGACTTCTCAAATGCCAGACAACCCAAAATACTGATCTTGCAGTGTATCTGACAAAGTTGTAATAGCTTTTTATATTTCTTATTCTTGTACTTACAGGACTGAGGTGGTGGTGCTGCAGTAGCACTGTCGCCTCACAGTAAGACGTTGTCCCGTTCGATTCTCAGCTAGAGCGTCTTCTGTCAGGGAACATGCATGAATGGGCGTACCTTTGTTGAAGGTTGTGCGTCAGGGCTGGCAACTTGTCACGTAAAAATCTACTGCCAATCATTAGTGGACCGGAGTTCTGGCATGGTGACCCCTAACCGGGAAAAGCCGAAAGACAACAACATTCTTGTACTTACAGGTCATTAGTATCTGATTCATAGGTTTTTCTTTTTGTCCAGAATATGTTGATAATGTACACTCTGACTTACACACAGTTCCTGGGATTCAGAAACATCCCTAACATGATCACAGATTGCCTTTCTCAGGTACTCTAGAAAGTTACTTTTAAAGCTAACTAAAGCATGGTTGCTAATGCTTCATAGTACACTGAGGCCCAAAGTTCATTATCAATTAAAAGGTGTAAACTCTCTGCTCTGATTATAGCCAAATATTAATCTTGCTTTTGTCTGAAGCAGGATCTGTTGTGAAAGAGGTAAAAGCCACAGTTGCAGCAAGGGAGTCAGACAAGAAAAAGTGCTGAAAAGAAAATGTATGCACCTCAATGAAAATATATGAAAAGCAGCATGTTCTTAAAGGTGGGGTACTTCACTGTTTAACTCTGTTTTTTGATCATATAAAGGGGAGGAAATTAGTGTATAGGACAGTAGGAAAAAGGGGGAAGCAAGCAGATGAAATCAAAGGAAAACTGGGATAGAGGATACAATTTTTCTGCCTTAGTTTGTATCACCTGAGCCCCTACCTGTTTATTTGCATCTGTAAACATTCCCCTTCATTGCTAATGTATCGCCCCACTCTAATCTGTGCACAAACTGGCTATAAGCAAGTCAATGTGAAGACACATTCCCAACCTTAATAAACTTTGCTGTCTCTTCTCTCCTTCACTTTACATGTAGAGTTTGTATTACTCACCCCCTCTGAGGCCTTCATTGATAGATCCCCACTGATTACCTCTCTGGTTTCTTTGCATTCCACCTGGTTTACACCGATTGTGCTATCCTCCTCCCCCAATACTAGTCTATATTAGAATCCTGCTGAGCATGGGGCCATCTTTAAATTACTAGTCTCCCACCAGGACACAAGTGCTCTACAGCAATTGAATTTGGCTTGCTAGTAAGCCATTAGACCTCAGGAATTTGTTTAAAGTGTTCAGATTTGTAAAGTAACACTTACTTTTTGCAGCCCATTACTCTTGACTTGGTGGGCTCTGCCCCACTCCATTCACCCTCACTAAAGCTTGGGCTCTCTCCCCTCCCCTGCCCTGCCCCCAATTCCCTCCTGCCCCCACTACCTCTACATTTATAGTAATCACAACCACACCCACAGTTCAACCTCACATTCACCTCCACCAATCACAACTCCTCAAGTCAGACCACATTACACCACACCCACTTGCTCCACTACAAAATACTCCCAACCACTCTCATTCCCGCTAGGCATTACTACTTCACCTCAAACTACTTACCCATCCACATTTAGTGCAACCCTACAATTCCGATCCACACCTCCACCTAGAAGCAACTTAAACTTTATAACCATGACTATCATACAACTAAGTCTAGTCTGTCTTCTCATAATTCTTTATAACTCCACAAGTTATCACTCTAGCAATATCCCTAAACTTAATAGCACAACACTATACTATGCACTCTCATGTACAGACACCTCACATTATAATAATATCTGCCCACAATTGCTCAAGAACTACATAACAGACCAATTCAGAACTAAACACATATGTTCTCATGCCTACTCCAAAAAAAAAACACAATACTTTCTCACACTCATCACCAAACTCCAACATCTGTATCACCATTTTAACACCAGGCTCGCCATAAGTAGAGACATCCACCCCAACCCAGGCCCAAATCCATCCTGTCCAACACAAACTGCTCCAACACAAATGTCAGAACATAACACCCCCACTATCTTCATCCCTGGGCAAATCAACAGCAGCTAAACCAACCATCTTTTAATGTTAAATATTAATATTAGAAGTATCAAAAATAAATTACCTGAACTCCAGGCCACAATAGCACACTACTCCTCAGACATAGTTGCCTTAACAGAAACCTGGCTAAATAAAAACATAACTAACTCATAAGTTCTTCCTACTGGCTACAATATCATTAGACAAGACAGACCACTTCGTAAAGGGGGTGGAACTGCCTTACTGTACAAGTCTAACTTAACTGTACGTCAATTACCAAACTCCTACCCTTCCCCCAATAATTGGGACATACTTATCTCACAATTTCTTCCCCCTAAAAAGGTCATCATCGCAATCGTGATCTATCTTCCACCTGGTAATACACCCGCTAGCCTTGAAGACTTCTTATCCTGGTGTTCTTCCACATACTCACAAGAAACCCTTATTCTGGGGGATTTCAACCTAGATTGGTTCACCTGTATATCAGAACCACCAAGTAATAAATCTCCATGGCTACCAGCAGCTAGTCCAAATTCTAACCAGATGTGATAAAAAATCTAAAAGGGAATCCATCCTTGACTGGGTCCTAACTAACAACCCCACATTGTACCCCCACACAGGCAGTCTCCCAGGCACCTTAAGTGACCACAACATAATATACATTATATGTAGTAGAACAAGCATATGCAAAACCACTAACTAAATCCACTAGAAACAGAAAAAAAATCTCTCCTGAAGTCCTCAATACTTTACTCTAACTGTGACCGGACTCCCCTAAAAAATCTCCCACTTGACCAGGCTGTACCATATTTCAACAAAACATTTCTACAACACCTAGACACTGTCGCTCCATTGCACAAAATCAAGGTTAGAACTACTACAAACCCCTGGCTCAGTAAAGAAACCAAACAAATCCTCAAGTCCAGAGACACTGCCTGGCTTTACTATCAAAGAACCAAACAAACACAAAGCCTAACTAAGGACCAAGAACTGCGTAACTGTGTAAAAAAATGCATTAGGCTGGACAAAAAATCCTACTACATGACATTACAAACTAAATACCAACACAACCCCCAAAAATTTTGGAAAAATGTAAACCAGCTACTAAAACTCACCCAAAAGGCTAGCCCCAAACCAACCACCCCGACACTAAAGTTCCCATTGAAACACAATTCAACTCCCACTTTGTGAACTCAATTCTATCCTTAGTATCACAAGACAGTTCCAACCTCACTATCCCCCACAACACAAATAACACTAATACAAGCTTTACCTTCAAAACAGTTTCCACCACTTCTATCAAAAGCATGCTCTCCAAACTAAAAACCTCATCAACAGCAGCTGACTTACTCCCCAGCTATTTCTTGAAACTCACAGCAGATGCTATTGCTATCCTAGTTCTCCACTCTCATAAACAGATCAGTTGTCGAAAACTATGTGCCCAAACTCTGGAAAATATCCTATGTTACACCCATACATAAAGGTGGAACCTCCACTGAACTTAATAACTACAGACCCATTGCTTTACTCTCCCCCCTGGCCAAAATCCTAGAAAAATGCATCCATACCCAGGTGCTAAAATATCTCCTAGACAGCAACATCCTATCATCTACTCAACATGGTTTCAGATCTGCACATAGTACCACTACAGCCCTCATCTGCTTCACAGACACACTAAACTGTCTCAAAAATGAAGGCCTGCAGGTGTCAACTCTTTTTTTGGCTAGGTCTAAAGAATGTGACAGTCTCACACCAAATCCTGCTAAACAAACTAAACCAATATCACCTATCAAATTCCACTCTTACTTGGTTCCAGAGTTACTTAACTGACTGGTACCAAGCTGTCAAATGGGAAAATTATCTCTCTCCTCAGCTGCGCATAACTATAGGAGACCCACAGGGTTCTAACTTAGGACCACTACTATTCACAATCTTCACAAATGACCTCCACACCTCCACACAGCATGCATCTATCATTCAGTATGCAGATGATACTACCTTAATCTGTGCTGCACAAAACATTCCCACCCTCCAGCAAACAACTCAACTAGCATTCCCTGACATTGAAAACTACCTTACCAAAGCTCAACTTATCATCAATCCAAAGAAAACTCAGCTTATGATTATGACCACTTCTAAAAAAACACACTGATAACAGTCAATTCACTATCTACTCCACAAATGCTACTTTAATCACTCCAGTGGCACAGGCTAAGCTATTGGGAATAACCAGACTCCCACCTAAAATTTGATAGTCATCTCAACTTAACTATTAAAAAAGTACATGCCAAACTGGGATCACTCTACCGTATCAAACCATTTCTTACCAACAACACAAGATCAGCCATTGCTCGCTCCCAACATCTAGCCACCCTACTCTATGCATCTCCCATTCTGACTAATCTCAACAATACTGAACTTAGCAAAATGGAAGCCTGCTATAACAGAATTGCCCGCTTTGCTGCAAATTGCTCATATAGAACTCATCACTGTACTGCTTTGAGACAGCTCCACTGGCTTGAACTGCCCAACCTCCTAACCTACAATCAGCTCTGCCTGTGTCATTCTATCTATTACTTCCCCAATAAGTGTCCTACCCTCAAAAACCTAGTACAACAACACTCAGCCAAACGACCTCTTAGATCATCAAGCAAACTACTACTAGAAGTCACCAACAGCTACAATAGCTTTGGAGACAAACTATATAGTAGTTCAGTGGCTAAAAAATGGAACTCTGCCCCCACTAACATACAAAACACATAGTCCAAAGCCTCCTTTAAAAACCTCATTAGGCAACATCTAAAGCAAAGTTGGCAGTGCCATGACTGCTCCCCAGGCAAGTGAAAGCAGATAAGGTACACATACTAAACCTAGAGTACTTGATAACAGTTTTCATTCTTACTCACAAACACTGGCTAATGTACAGTGTATGTACTGTATCTGTGTACTATACATGTATCCTACCTATGTTCCAAATTTCAGCTGTGCACCACAAATCTATTAATTACCTTTATTTTTAAATTAATATTTTCTTGTTTGTTTTCTCCACTGTAACTGTTGATGTGCTGCATACCACTGTAAAAACATGTTCTATTGTAATTTGTGTGTATATTTATCATGTCAAAATGTCTAAATGTACCTGTAATTTTTCTATGCGGAGCTTTTCTCCCCGGGCCTCTGCTGAAAAAAGGGCCTTTTCAGCTCAGACACCCCCGGTTAACAAATGCAAAATAATAAATAAAATAAATACATTTTTATTGTGGGACAGATGCCCATTTTTTAGAAAAGACAAAGGTATGTTAAATGGTTGGTGGTAGGTGGCTGAAGGTAGGTAGCATGTACAAGCATTAAACCATAACAGCAACTAAGGACTGACCGGGAGGTGCTGACACACTGAAGGAGGGGGAGGACAGTGGAGTCAGACATATACAGGCAAAGTGAGGACACTTATAATGGAGAGGACTGGACAACAAACAGGAAAGGTCATTGACATGCAAGAGATGGTTCATAGGCAGGTACTAGGCTATTGGCCCAAGAGCCTAAGGAAAGCCTAGCCAACAAGGTTCCCTGGCTTACACCACCCAAGAAAGTTATTTTCCTGTACCCTTGTCGAGCAGGGCCACAGAAGTGATCCTCAGGGTGTATTTACTATTTCCCATCCACACATCAAGATTTTTCTTGAGTGCTAATGAGGAACTTTGCTTGACATAGATGGGTAGCCTGTTTCAGAGTATGGGAAGTCTCTGGGACAGGAATCTATCCCTCCAGCATGTCCTGTTTATTGTGGTGACAAGGTTTAGGTCCCTAGAGTGTGTAGCTCAGAGGGATTAGGTGTAGCATGTCCAACAGCTCTGGGTTTGACATAGCTTTATATGGTAGGCAGAGATCACCTTGGAGTAGGCGATATGCTACGGAGTAAAGCTGGAGTTTTTTGAGACGGTCAGTGTAGGGCATCTATTTGAGCCCAGTAATCCTCTTTGTGAGGTACTTCTGTGGCCTTTCTGCAGATGCCTTGTGAGGTACATTCCAAAAGGGGCGTTGTACTCTATAATGGGTCTAATGAGTGTTAAGTAGAGGGGAACAATGACCTCTTTATTCCTGGATGAGAACCCTTTTGTGATGAGGTGTGCCACATAGAATGATTTCCTGACTACTGTGGCAATGTGATTATCAAAGGCGAGACTACTGTCCACCTGTGTCCCAAGGTCTCTTGTCACACATTCGGCATTAGACTGACGCCTATGTGGTAGTTCATGGGTACAGAGATTTTACCAAAGGGGATGACAATGCATTTTTTGGCATTGAGCTTGAGGCCATGGCTCTGACCAGGCATCTGTCTCAGTGAGGCCCTTCTGTAGGATGTCCACATCATTTGGGGACTCTCAACTATGGCTCCTAGTTTGCAGTCATCTGCGAACTTCATTAGCCAAAGGCCTTCTGTGTTAGCCTGTACTTCAGAGAAGAAGATACCAAACAGGAGAGGTCCCAGGACTGAACCCTGTGGTACTCCACTTGTCAATGGTTTGAAGTCAGATTTGGAGTCTGCAACTTTTACAGTGTGGGTTCTATCAGTGAGCCAGTTGGCAACCCATCTTGTGACGTAGGGATTTATACCTAGTTTAGTGAGTTTAGCTATAATTCCAGAGTGGGGGATGGTGTCTAAAGCCTTGGCGAATTCAAGATAGGCTGTGTGAACCACCTTACATTTGTCTATGGCTTTGGTGACTGCCTCAAAGAAGTCAATCAGGTTCAGGAGGAATGATCTGCCTTTCACAAACCGAAACTGTGTGGGGTCCAGAGTTTGGGGGTTACCAATGTCGTTGTTTATGAATTCCATGAACACCAGGATAGGGGGAGAGGGGTAGGTACAGTCTTCTACACCACACTCATTCAGTCCCAACAGGAGGTCAAATAGCACCCTGTCTATCCCCATGACGTTGGTCTGCTTAAAGTGATGTTGGCAGGAGTGGGCAGTGATGCAACTCTACCAGACACAAGCAAAGCCTTTCAGGCAGCTAGTGTGGTCATCCAGCTGTTTGTCTAACAGAAGCCCTATCATCTCCACCATCTCCCTATATGTCACAAATTCACCACCTATGGCAATGCCACCATTGAGAACAGTGATATTCCCAGGTGGTTCATAGGATGGTACTAGGCTATCAGCCCTAGGGCCTATACAAGCCTAGCCATAAGAATTCCCTGGCGATTTCTTCCCACACTGTTTACTTCCTTGGACCCCTGTCTAGCAGGACGACTGACATGATCCCAGGGGAGAATTTCCTTTCTCCCATCCAATCGTTAAGGTTCCTTTTGAAGAGGGCCAAAGAGGCACTCTGCTTGACATGTATGGGCAATCTATTCCAGAGTCTGGGGGAGTCTCTGGGTCAGGAACCTCTCTCTCCAGCATGCTTTGTTTATTGTGATGACAAGGTTTAGATCCCTGGAGCACGTGGCTCTGAGGGATTGGGATTTCTTTAAGTGTAGCATGTCCAACAGCTCTGGGTTTGACATGGCTTTGTATGTTAAGCAGAGATCGCCTCTGAGTAGACGATATGCGACAGAGTATAGCTGGAGTTTTTTAAGGCGGTCAGCGTAGGGCATCTGCTTTAGGCCTGTGATTCTTTTAGTGAGGTATTTCTGTGGCCTTTCCAGTTGTTGCAGATGTCTTGAGAGGTACATACCAAACGGGGCATTGTATTCTATAATGGGTCTAATGAGGGATGAGTACAGTGGGACAATGACCTCCTTTTTTCTGGATGAAAAGCCCTTAGTGATGAGGTGTGCCACATAGAAGGATTTCCTGAATGTTGTGGCGATGTGGTTATCAAAGGTGAGACCACTTTCCACCTGTGTCCCTAAGTCTCTTATCACACTTTCAGTGTTTAGTGTACTGCCACCTATATGGTAATTCACAGGTACATGTTTTTTCCTAAAGGGGATAACTATACATTTCTTGGCATTGAGCTTGAGCCCATGGCTCTGGCACCAAGCATCTGTTTCTGTAAGGCTCTTTTGTAGAGTATCCACATCATTTGGGGATTCAATAATGGCTCCCAGTTTGCAGTCATCTGCGAACTTTGTTAGCCAGAGTCCCTTAGTGTTGGTCTGTACTTCAGAGAAGTAGATTCCAAACAAGAGCGGTCCCAGGACTGAACCCTGAGGTACTCCACTTGTCACGTGTCTGGAGCTGGATTTGGAGTCTGCTACTTTTACAGTGTGGGTTCTATCAGTAAGCCAGTTAGAACCCACTGGGTGACGTAGGGATTAATGCCCAGCTTAGTAAGTTTATCTATGATTCCAGAGTGGGGGGTGGTGTCAAAGGCCTTGGCAAAGTCTAGATAGGCTGTGTGAACCACTTTACCCTTGTCTATGGCTCTGGAGACTGATTCGAAGAAGTCAGTCAGGTTCAGGAGACAAGATAGTCTCTTTACGAACCCAAACTGAGTGGGGTCCAGTGTTTGAAGATTGCCAATGTCTTTGTTTATAAGTTCCATGATAATACGCTCCATGGCCTTGCAGATAAGGCTCATCAGACTGATGGGATAGTAGTTTCTGGGATCCAAGGTGGATCCCCCCTTGTGGAGTGGGATAACTGTAGCTCTGCGCCACTCAGTAGGCATGAAACCTGAGGTGAGGCTATGATTAAACATGATACTTAGGTGATGTGCCAGTTCATATTGTAGTTCATGTAGTACACAGCCTGGGATGTCATCTGGTCCCATGGATGCTGTATTCTTAGCTTTGGAGAGTGCATTTTTTTACCTGTGTGGCCGTTATTACCGGAATTTGGCAATCTTCTGGTATTGAGATGGTCCATTTAGGGGGTGAGAGGGGGGTGAAGTTGGCACTGAACTGATCTGCTAGGATATTGGCAATATCCTTGGGATCAGTATATTTAATGCCATTCTGTTTTAGCTCAGAGGAGATCTGAGCATTAACATTTAGATTCTTGACATAGTTATAGAATGCCTTGTGGTTGTCTTTGGAATCTTTGGCAATTTTGTTTTCGTAACTAGCTTTGGAGGATTTTATGAGGGATCTCAGTTTCTTACTGAGGCTGGTAAGGGAGTTTTTTTGCATCCTGGGATTTTCCTCTTCTGCAACAGTTTCTTCCTTTAGTTGTAAAGTTTGGTTATGACAGGGGACCACCAGATTGGCTTCCTTTTTTTGGATGAGAGCATCTTGGTTCTATTTGGGATGGCACGATTCATGCATGAGTGGATGTGCTCGTACAGTGTCTTAGTGTAGGATTCAGCAGTTGAACTTTCAGTTCCCATCTGCATGGGTGTCATGAAGTTTGTCACTTCTGACTTGAGTAGCATGAAGTTGGCTTTGGAAAAGTTTTTTATGGAGGTTGCCTTACTGGGGGGTGGGGGTGGGATGCGGATATTAAGGGTGATTAGCTTATGGTCAGACCTGACTAATGCGGGGGTGACCATAGGTGTGGAGCATAGATTTCCCATGTTGGTAATGACTAGTTCTAGGATATTGGAGCCCCTGGTGGGACTATGGATTAGTTGATCCAGGGCGTTGGAATTTATGAATTCCAAGAACCGTTGGGCAAAGGTGTTGGTACACGAGTAGTTTTCCCAGTTAATGGCAGGGTAGTTAAAATTACCCAGTATTAGGGTGTTTGGTTCTATCTTAATATTTCCCAGTATGTTTAGAAAGGTGTAGTGAGAATCTTGTGGCATGGTGGGGGATCTGTAGCAAGCTACAATTTGGACTGCAGTCTTACCTAGTGTTAGTTGCACCTGGAGAATTTCAGACACGTTGTGTTGGACAACTAGCCTGGTGGTGTGAATATCCTTGGTGAATATTGACACTCCTCCACCTTTAGTGTTTCGGTCCTGGTTTGGTGGCCGAAAAGTGTGGTAAGAGTTGTAGCCTGGTATTGCAGGGGTGCTGTCTGGAGCCTTGAACCAGGTCTCGCCTACTGCACAGATATCGATGTTCTCCATTTTTAGGAGTGCCTCGAGAGAGTGCATTTTGAGGTTTAGACTTCTAGCACTGAGTAGCATTACCTTGCCACTATGCCTACACAGAAAATCACTCTCGAAAGTAAGCAGCCGTGCAATCCAGTAAATAGAGCAGAGGGGTGCGCACAAGCGTGCAAACACAGAAGTGTCTGTGGCATGCAAATCACCTCGTAAGCAGGTGAATTGTATGCAAATGAGGGTGCTGGAGCAATCCAACAGGCAGATAGGCAGTCCTGCAGACCCCGTGTTGGTGTCTGAAGTGTACATGGAAAATTTCCATGTACAAGAAAATAAAAATTGAACAGGGGTTGTAAAAGCCCATGTAGGTGGTCAGAAATTGCATAGTAGGCACAGACATACCTCTCAACCATACTGAATTCCTTGGTATTTACCAGTTTTGAGGTCAAAATAATGGGTGCCACAAATTTCCAGGTGGCCCCCTTCAACTCCAATTTTTTCCTAGAATTTTTTCCTTTTTTTAAAATTTTTATTTGCAAGTTTAAATAATGGATGGCATCACCACACGTCACAGCATCAACATGCAGTGGTATGGGTGGTGACATCAACATAATGTAGCAGAGGACTGCCTGTTGTACCACTCATTCAGAAACTTTCAGAATGCCTCTAATTTGGAAGCAGCAGAAGCGAGGGAGAAGAGCAGAGTCAACAAAGGGGACTCTGGACTAGAACTGTACTGTGTACACTGCAAGTAAATAGAAAAATCTGTAATGGGATGGTCCACCCAGGTAGCACTTTTGGAACTGTTGTTGTTCTGGTCCAGTCCTGTTCTTCCTGCCTGCGCAATTTTTTAAATACAATTCTCAGGCTTGCCAACGAGTTACAGTAAGGGGAGTTTGCTTGTTATTGCTTCCAGAGTTAGTGGGAACTGCTGCTAGAGAGTGTGTGTGTGTGTGTGTGTGTGTGTGTGTGTGTGTGTGTGTGTGTGTGTGTGTGTGTGTGTGTGTGTGTGTAAAATGCCCCAGTTAGTTATACCTGGTGGTTAGTGTTACTCAGGCTCAAACCCTGTACTTAGGTACAAGAAGCAAGAGCCTGAATCCTCTACCCATACCACCACTTCTGACCATAGCTCTCAACTGTCCAGATTTTCACAGAATGTCTGGAATGTTTGGTTCATACTTTGGTCAGTTCTTAAAAGTTGTGTTTTTCTGGCAAATCGGTGATAACTGAATTCACTAAATAATAATAGCCATTTAGGTTTCAGTCTTCCTATCTTTCAGGAAATGCACGGTAACACAAAACATTTTATTCTAGCAACTTTTATAAGATTATACAAGCAATGTTTAAAAAAGGGATTGGGAGGGTGGCCTAATGGTTAAGGTGTTTGCCTTACAAATACAAGGTGCAGGTTTGAGTCTCACAAGGGATAATTGGCTAGGCTTAAAAATGGCTCGCAAGGACAGTTAGCTTAGTACTAACCTATGTGTTCCTGGTTTTGGACCTTTGCTGCCCCCCCCCATAGATTTTGGCTTTTTCCAGATTTCTTGTGCTGCATAGTTCTTCAGGGGAGAGAAGTTTAGTGGTGCTTATCACATGTATGTTTGTGTTGTTAGTAGCATGACAGCTAGAATGCTTGCTTTTGATGCAGAAGGCTGTGGGTTCTACTCCCACAGTATGTGGATGGATTGCTGATACTTTACTGTGTTGTACTTTTAAAGGGGATGGATGTTGCAGTCCTGAGAATGTTCTCTTTTTCGGAGATACCTAGTAACTATGAATCTGTTAGCAGTTTGCCATCCCTATTGCAATATTACCAGCTTGGCATTTTTAATATAACATAGGCAATTTATTCCTCAAGAGCAACAGGCACTATTTGTAGATGAAACAATGAAATATAAAGTTGTTTGCTAGCAGCAACCTCTTCATTAGTTACAGATCTCTTTAATGTGGAATTATTTAGATGCATTTTACTTCTGCAGAGATTGTCCATATTTACTGAAACTGGTGGATTGTAGAAGTTTGAGTAGACTTTTATGATGGAAATGTTCTGAATTGGGCAGTTTTGTCATTATTGGTTCATGCATTTTGTTTCATTGCTTACTGGAAACATGTTCAAAACAATAAATTTAAAACTCGCTCTAAGTGTGCTGCATTATGCAAAAATATAATTTAATACAATCAAGAAGGTGTATCAAAAAACAGATGTATGTTTCATGTGCAAGGGCCCTGTGATGTGAAAACAGCACAAAGGTAATCTTTATCTGCCACTGGCCAGATGCATTTTCTTTGAATGTGGGTTTCAATGATGTTTCAATGAATGTGAGTTTCAAGAGCAGAGAAGTTTTAATGCTAAGTCTATTTTCATTGTGAGACTGCATTGCTTTGTTTAGCAGATGTCTATTAGTGTTTGTGCCATAAAATGTAAAATAAAAATTTTAAATTAAATCCAAATAATCATTATAGAAGTAAAGCAGTATGCACATTACAGTGTTTATGGTAAATGGGGTGAAATAACCAAGTAATGGGACATTGGAATGGCTGCAAGAGGGAGGGCTGTGTATGGGAGGGCCCTATTCAATCATGATTTTGTGAGGGGGGGAAGGGTGGCAAACTCAAAGACAGCCCCTGCCGGCACAAACTCTAGCTACGCCACTGATCAGTAGGCCATGGAGAATGACTTTTGCAGGTCCTAGCAAACTATAATATTCTTTTGCTAAGATTAGAATATTGCCTACCATTAAATGCCCTACTTTTACGACAAAACCCACACACTGCAAGTCACCAAAAACAAAATTGTAAAGTTCATCTTCTACCTTCCCAGTGAACATCATTGCTACACATTTAAAAAAAAATGGTTACCATTTACTACAGGGTCTGGAGCCATATTTTGGTTGTCTGTTCTTCAGTTTGCATTTGAAAGTTTGTATCCCACAATTCCACTGGAGTGGGGGGGGGCATAATTATCTATGCAAATTGTATGTTAATCAGCATACAGATTTGTACCTATTTTTCGTGGGCCATTGTCTGGATGTTTGATGTTTCCAGGTTGAGAGTTATGGAAGCAGCATCAACATCAGAAGGAGATGCTGACTCTTCATCAGCATCATGGAGGTAATGGGGAAGGAAGTAACTGCACCCCAGAAAGTATATCCACAGTTTACAGAGGGTGATAATTTTGATAGTTTTATTCATATATTTGAAAGAGTATATAAACAGTATATTGTTGACCAAGGGCTCTGGGTATTGTTCCTGACCCTCTTACTCCATGGTAAAGCTGTGACTGCTGTTTCTAAATTGTCTGATACTGACCGTTTAAACTATGATAAAGTTAAACAATGCTTATTGAAATGTTTTACGTTAATGCTTGAAGCTTATAGAAAAAAGTTTTGTGAGCATAGACACAAAGCAGATGAAAGTGTATGTGACTATATTGCTGAGTTAAGCACTTATTTTCATAGGTGGGTGAGTGGTTGTCAAGTCACCACTTTTGAAAGGCTGGCAGACCTTTTGGTGATGGAATAAGCTATTAGCAAATTGCCTGTGGACATGATAATCTGGCTGGTAGACCGAGAGTGTAACTGCAGATGAGCTGGGGAGAAAAGGGGATCTCTATTTAGCAAGCAGGGTATCTCTGCACAAGAAGGGGATACCCAGTGCTGTACATGGATATAAGAGAACCCATGGTGGGAAACCTAAACCACCCCATCAGAGTCTACCAGTAACAGGGAATGCCACTAGTTTAGGTATACACAGGATCAAGGATTAGATGTTTTAAATGTAACCAGTGGGGCTATGTAGCATACAGATGTCCAAGGAAGCATGGTGGGGGAGCCAGCAACTGGGAACAACAGTATGCCAGTGTAAGTTGTCTGGAGACAACAGGGGTACCAGACTATCACCAGAGTTTATATCCTATCTTAGTGGATGGAAAACAGGCCACTGCTAAGAGAGTCTGACTTAACCATTGTGAAGTCTGCAGTGGTTAATGAGGAGCACTACTTGCTTGGGCAGCCCAGTCCAGTCAGAACCCATTCCAAATGCCTTTGTCCAGGGTTCACCTTGACTGGGAGGATGGAAAAGGAAGCAAGTGAGTAGGTAAAATGGCAGAGAGTATATCATCTATGCAGGGCTATAATGCCTTCCACACTTTTAGAACAGCTACTGTGCAGGAGGGGAAAATAGGTGGAGTCGTCAATCTACATCAATAAAGAGACTCATATCAAGTCTGGCAAAGAAGCATGCTGCACTAGAGCCTCTTTATGTCCAAATCATCATCAGGAAGGTCCTGTACATCATACTGGCTAACTATAGAACTCCCTCTATGACCCAAAAAAGCCATAGTGCCTATTTACAAGAACAGGAGTCACTCAGTTTTAAACCCAATACCATTTTGCTGGGTGATTTAAACTATCCAACTATAAATTGGGAAACTGATACCACCACTAGTGCACAATCACAGAGATTCCTAGACCATGTTTATACAAATGCCCTGGATCAATTAGAGAACTCACTGGGGGAACATCTTAGGTCTTGTCATTACTGATATGAAGGCATCTTGCATCATCCCTTACATATCATCAACACTTGTTAGATTGGACCATAAAGCTGTTGCCTTTGAAATTTGAAACTGGTACCTTTAGAAATTTCCCCAAGACAAACTACCTACTCATAAATGATACAGTAGCAAGCTTGAAATCCCCACCAAACCCAGTTAACACTATTGAATATACATAAGTGTTGCTGGTTCCACCAGTGCCCTGTGTCAGTCCCATGAACATTCTTTCCACTGGCACACCAACCAGGTGGCCAGATACATGATACCCCCACCCCCACCCCACACCAGCAATTCAGGTTCCATTTGTGAGCCTGCTCCCTACCCTCTTCCTCATAGTCTAGTTAAAAAAAAAAAAAAAAAAAAAAAAAAAAAAGAGAGAAGAAAAAAAATTTGTTTTATTTGGAAATATAGAAATCTGCTTGCCACAAATGCAACAAACAGTTGCTGCAATTTATACACTGCAGGGAAAGCTACGATGTTCACCTTTCAATTTAAAAAATAATTATTTTGAAATTGTCACAAACTGCTTACTACAAAGTAGGAAACAGTTGCTACAGTTTATACTTTGCACAGAGTGCTACTGTACTCCGGTTTTAGTAAAGGAAAAAAAGATTTTTGTTTTTACTTTTAAACTGTAGTAAACTGATTGGTACAGTTTAGACCACACACAGAGTGCTACAGCACTGAGATTTAACTGCAAATACAATACCGGCTTTGAAAAGCCAGTATTGCACTAAGGAGTGAACGGGATGATGGCTAGCCAATTGCACCCCCTTACACTTGGAGCCCAGGGCAGTTGCTCCTTTTGCACTACTCTAGCTCTGCTACACAAACCACTACTTAGATGCAGCTGTACCTAACAAGAGCAAGCACAGGGTAAGTTACAAATACAAAACCCCCGGTGGAATTTTAATTATCAGCAAACTTTAAAATAAAAGGAAGAGAATTTTGGCTAAAAGTAAGAAGAGTAACACCCAAAATGATAGAGCCCTCATCATAAATTAAACAAGCAATTCATGCTTAATTAAACCTACCAAAGCCAAGTCTGAGGCAAAAATAGCCACCCAAGCAGGGACTATCTTTTTTTAGCCATTTTTGTACTCCAAAAAGCACAGCACAGGAATGTGCTAAGCTGATTGCAAATAGTGTTAACAGCACTGAAGTTGTATATGTATATTAAGCTAACATACTGGCTGATAAATTCAACTCAGACTTTACCCTTCCACATGCATCTGTCTCACAAGAAATATCTGAAACCAACTTGCCCCCAGCTATCACAAGGTAAAGTCCTGAAAATGCTATCAATAGAAAAAATGAATTGATAGCTCCTAATAATATCCTAGGATGCAAGATTTAACCACACCCCTTAACAGCACTCTTCAGCCTCCAAACAGGTTTTGTACCAAGTGAATAAAGAAGAGCAGCAATTAGTTCCCTGCATAAGGGAGGACCTTCCACCAACCCAAGCAATTGCAGAAACAAGTCTGACCACCCTTGTATGCAAAGCCATGGAAAGACTTATTATGGAATTAATCAATAAGGACAGAGGGAACCTCCAAACAGTGGATTCATCTCAGTTTGGATTCACCAGTGGCAGGTTATACTTACTCAACCTAGTGGACTTTTTTAAAAAGGTAACCAAAGCAATGGACAAAGGTAAAATAGTACACACTACCTACCTTGACCTGACCAAAGTTTTTGACACAATCCCCCATACAGGCATAGAAGAAAAGTTTAATAAACTAGGAATAAACCCCTGAATTACCAACTGTGCTGTCAAATGGCTCATAGATAGGGCACAGGAGATCAAAATAGGGGAAGCTACCTTTATAAAAGACCAGTCAACAGTGGAGTCCCCCCAAGGTTCGTTGTAGGGAGCTTTTCTGTTTGGCATCTACTTCTCAGAAGTTAAAGCCAATACCAAAGGGCTCTGGTTAACTAATTTTACAGATGACTGCAAACTAGGAGCAGTTATCAAATTCCCAAAAGATTCGTACATCTTAGAGACAGGCTTGTCCCAAGCAAATAACTAGTGCCAGACTCATGGACTAAAGCTAAATGCCAAAAGGTGCATTATCATTTCTTCTGGGAAGTTGACTACCCTGAGAATTACCACATTTACAACACACCTCTAAGTAGTTCAGTATTTGGGAACTTATGTGGAGAGTGACCTCACTTTCGACACATGTAGTCACTGTACATTGGAAGTTCTTCTATATTGTACAGCTCATATACAAGGAGATTGTTTCTAGGTCCAGGAAGGACAATTGCTCCTCTTTACTCAGTCCTCATTAGGCCAACCGTTGAGTATGATGTCCCTTTTGGCCTTGTATCTGTTCAGATACGTGCATCAACTGGAGCTCCCACAGAGACATCTTAATAAAAGGATATAAGGTCTAAACATTATGTCTTACATGGACTGCCTCAAAGCCCTATTACAATACTCACATCTCTTACACACTGCTAAGAGGTGAACTATGTGTAGTATATAAGGCACTCTCCGACCCAATACTCATGGGCTTACTTCACCTCAGCCAGTCAAATAGTACCAGAATTACATGATCCAGGGACCTAAACATCTTCTACAACATTAATAGAATGGTTTGGAGGGAAAGTATAATCTTGCAGAGGATACGACTGCTCTGGAACAGACTCCCCAACCACATAAAATATAACTCATCATTGTCCACATTCAGGCACAACTTGGATCAATGGATGGGAACTAGATTATCACAGAACTGCCTCCTGTACTACTAAAGCTTTAATCCAGCCATGGATCTGCTCCAAACATATGTGGTATAATTTTATTAGTTATCTCTAGAGTTAAATATTAATATAGATTTTGGAATGGGAAAGTTGGATCTAAACAGGATAGGTTTATTTAAGCACCAAATTGGATAATTGGCTTGACTTAAAATGGCCCTCAGAAGCAGTTAGCCTATTGCTAATCTATGAACTTTTGCTTAAATTGTTGAAGGCTGCCATGGGTGTGGGAGGTATTCAGATGTAGTGCCAGCACTTCCACCTCACCACCTGTTATGGATAAGTAGGGTGAGACGCAGGCATCCAAAAGGGTGTAGGGCTCATGCCATGGGCACATGTGATACAAGTCAACTCACCTTCATGCAGCACACCTAATTCTAGGTAATGGCTTATTATTGCCTGTGACCCTCTAAGAAGAGGAAGCTTCTACAGATGGAGTCTTGCTTGGTATTCCCCACACTTGTCTTGTGGGTGCTCTGGACCTATCAACAGTGCCACAAAATCTACTTAGGTTGTGTCCTCAGACTAGCACACTTACATCTGTAATACCCAGTTACATACACACACACACACACATGCACACAGATGGTAACAGTGCTCTCTGAGCAGTTTATCTTAGGTCGCCCCAACCCACATCATACACACACAGCACAAAGTTTATTTCAGTTAGAATATCATCCCTCTTGTGTGCAGATGATGATAACTGTCACCTCCCCTCTGCAGCTTGTCATTTGGGTAGCCTATGTCTGAAGTACAGATTTATATTATATTATATCATCAACTTTTCAGAAACTCGAAATTCATAAGGTTGAGACCATATGATCTAGTTTCCAAAAACTCAAAATTAAAAAAAAAAGAACAAATCTACACCCTTTGCAAATTATGTATACCAAATCTGAAAACAAACTACAGTGGTGAAAATGATAAATTCGCCATTGAAGCACTTCTGTGTATATTGTGGTACAATGGGAATCAGGCGATTTACCCTTTTCTCCACTGTAGTTCCATCTTGGAATTGGTATTTATAATTTGGAGGGGGAGTGGAGGTGCTGACCCCACATGGGGGTGCAGGGGTGGTTGTTCCCCTGTAAAAATAAAGACTTGCTTTTGTTTTACTTTTGAATTTTTAGGCTGTTGATCATAAGGTCTCAATCATATGATGTAAACTGTGGTCAGTCTGTGCAGAGGTAAGCACAGTCTAATTGTAAGTTTTTGTGCATCACTTTTATGTTCTGTATGTGGTTTAATATGGGCCGTAGCTAAGGACCAGTTACTGCCTGTTTACCAGTGCTGCTGCTTTCTGCTCCCACCTTTACCTGCTGCTGGCTCCGCCATTATCTCCGCATCAAGCTCACTCATCCTCCACTGACTGGTACGGTGAGACATGTTCTTCTTGCTAGCGCACTCCCTTCTGCAACTGCTTTCTCAGTATTATGTTACGTATTATCACAAATACTGAGAATATCTTCCTGCATGTGGAAGGGTCATACTGCAAGGCACCAGATATAGATAGACAGCAAAAACATGCCCTCAGCAGGCCAAATACACATTCAACAATGACCCAGGTTTGCAAAAGGGTATAGTTTACCTATTATCTGTCAGTCTATGGACGTCTGATAAGTGTTATCAATCATAGCTCCAGGGCATATACAGCATTGCTAACAACATGACCCTGAGGAAACTGGCTCTCACAATATGACATACATATGACATCTCTCATACATGTGACATATGTTGAAGTAATGGGTTCTGCCTGGGTGGCCTGCAGACACATTGTTAATTAGATCTTGTGCATTACAGACAATATGGCAGTTGAAATGTAGTACAAAGAAACCACATCTAGTTCCCCATATTACACTGAGGAAATGAGGAAATGGTGAAGTATCTTTAAGGCACATTCCTGGGATATCCCTAACCCGTTCCCACATTAATCACTGAAAGATTCCCTAGGCCAATATTCTTAAAACCACGCAATCCACAACTCCCATGGTCCTGCAGATGAGGGCAACACATCTCAAGCAGCTCCTGCATGGTAACTCTCTCCAGACAGTACCCAGTATACAATTTCAGTGTCAAGAGACATGAATGGAGCCTCCAAGGATGACGACACAGAATATTGTAACTGTGAGTAGTGAATACAGGCTGTTTGCATATACAGGTTTGTTAATGCTGCAGCTCTTCCAAAGATTGCTCTGCTATTCAATTCCTGTAACTCCAAGATTTTATAGTGCTCAGTTCCTATAGAGCTCACACATGCAGCTACACAATATATACATTTCCGAACTGTTCTGCCACATTGTTTACACTCATTTGCATCTATCAAGTCCCTCATTTTAATAGTGTTACTCATTATCATTACATTATGTGTGTGTGTGTGTATGCGTGTGTGTATGCGTGTGTGTGTGCGCGTGTGTGTGTGCGCACGCGTGTGTGTATGCGTGTGTGTATGCGTGTGCCTTGAAGACACCTTGCACATGGCTGCTTGTTACATACAAGTGCTGGCTGGCCATGAAGACAAAATGTTTCAGAATCCCACGTACTGTCTTACAGTTTCACTTAAAATCAATACTTTTACATTTACTAATGAGATTTTCTGAATTGCATTTGCTCTTACTATATAATATCAGAGCAAATAACACTGAAAGGTACCGGTTCCCAACAGGAAGAATACGACAACTGGATAAAAACCTCTTATTTTAATTTTAATACATACAAAAACATGCATGATTTAGCGCTTTCATCCATATCAATGTGGACTTCAGAATAACTTCATCATTCAGTTAATTACTTAAATACTTCATTTTTGGCGCCAACAGCGTTAATTAAATAAATAAAATATACAATCTCATTAAAGTGAACATGCACAGTATCTACATAAACATTACTACAGTTTGCCCAAAGCATCATATATCTGAATTAATACATATATCCTGACCTGTATTCAAATGTTATAGAATGTTATAAAATATATTTCATGAAGTTCTAACTACTTAACCCAAAATTATGAAACATGTATAAAAATATGGTTAAGTAAACATACGTATTTCAGTTCACCCATATGTGCAGGGCAAACTAAATAATCCACATTTAAATATCTAGTCACAATATACAATGTATAAATGTATGAAAAACATGCAGTATTATACCATAATACAACCTTAGGTTTGCAACTTTAAAATGGGCTTAATAGTAATAAAATCATTTAGTCCAGGCTCATTTGCAGCATCTGTTAATAATTGCCATTTTATTTCTTTTTGTCCTAATAAAGCCTTATAATTCCCCCCCTCGTAGTCCAAATCAAACTTGCTCTACGATAGCAAACTTAAAAAATGACTATCCCAACATTTGTCAACATGCCTATATAGGACATTATTACTATCTTTCTTTCTAATATTATATAAGTGATCATAAATTCTATTTTTGAATAATCTCTCTGTTTTACCTATATAGTAGCTAGGGCAAGTCATGCACTTAACCATGTATATAACATACTTAGAGTTACAGTTCCTTTGCCTAAAAGTGATCTTGGTCCTGTTAACATTTTCCAAGATAACACCCTCTTCCTCTAAGATAGAATCCCTATGCTTCACTAAAATATGGAGCAGGTGGTAAAAAGGCAAAACAAAGTGATCTGAACAAAGCACATGATTAGGAAATGTTCCCTGTGTCAAGTTTAGCGGAGCAACATAAACTGAAAATGTAGTTGTCATTCTTGTTCTGTGCCTTTCCCGACTGGTATGAAAATGGGCCATGACATGAAATGAATCAGTGCAGAAGTACACACAGTATAACTTTGTACTCACTTGATTATGTCAGCAGCACTTTTTCTCAGGAACTCCTTGTCAAAACTTTCTATCAGAGGATCCCATCGCTGCTCAGGTTTCACGTCCAGGCTTATGTTGAACTGTGGAGGAAAAAAATCTGCATTACTTTGAAAAATGAAGGTGAAAACAGTTAGCAGAGCAAGCCGGAACATATTAACTTGCTAAGTATGTGACAGCTAAGCTATCAGTTCTCTACCTCAGTTATAACTGCTAGAAACAGGAAACAAGTAAGGCGGAGCTAGAGAGGCAAATGTGCTTTACAACTACATACCTTCTGAAAGTCAGAAGATGCCACCCAGAGTCAAAACCTAGTTTTACTACAAATGCCAGCCCTTTGGTCGTAAATAAAGGATGCCATGCCTTTCTTTTTTATCCTTAGTGTGTACTGGTCCAAAACAAAAGATGCCATGCCTTCCATTTTTACTAGGTGTGACTGTGTGTGTGTGTGTGCGTGTGCGTGCGTTCTTATATATAAGCATGCATGCCCTAACCTTGTTCAACAACCTCATTAAAGTAAAGACATACAGATATATTTCATTTACAATTTCTTAATCTTATGAAGAAAAATGTAATAAAAACTATAGATTTCTTTGAAAACAATTGAAAACATTGTGTTTTCTGCCCTTATGTAGGTTCATAGGCTATCTGCCCGAGGGCATTTTTAAGCCTAGCTAGAGTGTGTCGGCTTTTGCCACCCCATTGATTAATTAACTAAGCCTCTGTCAAGCAGAGCCAATGAAGTGATCCCAGGGGTGTATTTTCTGTTACCCATCCACTCGTCAAGGCTTCTCTTGAAGAGTGTTAGTGACTGGCTCTGCCTAATGTAGTTAGGAATTTTGTTCTAAAGCATGGGGAGTCTCTGTCACAGGAATCTATCCCTCCAGCATGTTCTATTTATTGTTGTGGTGAGGTTTAGCTCACTAGAGCATGTGGCTCGCAGTGACTTGGATTTCTTTAGGTGGAGCATGTCCATCAATTCTGAGTTGGACATGGCTTTGTAAGTCAGACGGAGATCACCTCTGAGTAAGCGATATGCCACTGAGTACAGCTTGAGTTTTTTCAGTCGGGCTGCATAGGATATATGTTTGAGGCCAGTAATCCTCTTGGTGAGGCTTGTGGTATTTCCAACTGTTGGAAGTGTCTTGTGAGGTACATCCCAAATGGGGCATTGTACTCTATGATGGGTCTGATGAGTGACAAGTAGAGGGGCACTATAACCTCTTTATTTCTAGATATGAACCCCTTAGTAATTAGATGGGCCACATAGAAGAATTTCCTAACTACTTTGGCAATATGATTGTCAAAGGAGAGATTACTATCTACCTGGGTCCCCAGATCTCTTATTACCTCTTCTGTATTAAGGGGGCTGCCGCCTATGTGGTAATTCGTGGGTGTTTTGTTTTTTCCAAGCGGGATGACTATGTATTGTTTGGCATTTAGCTTGAGGCCATGACTTTGACAACAGGTGTCTGTCTCAGTAAGACCTTTTTAAAGGATGTCCATGTCAGCTGGAGAGTCAATTATGGCTCCCAGTTTGCAGTCATCGGCGAACTTGGTTAGCCATAGTCCTCCTGTGTTTGCCCGTACTTCTGAGAAATATATGCTGAACAGTAGGGGTCCCAGAACCGAGCCTTGCAGGACACCACTTGTGACTGGTTTAGAGTCGGACCTGGAGCCCGCTATTCTTACCATGTGAGTTCTGTCTGTAAGCCAGTTGGCAATCCATCTTGTGACGTAGGGGGTTATGTTCAGGCTGGTGAGTTTTTTTCTATAATACCCAAGTGAGGAATGGTGTCAAGGTAGGCTGTGTGAACCACCTTTCCCTCGTCTATGGGGTGACTGTCTTGAAGAAGTCAACCAGGTTTAGTAGGCATGATCTGCCCTTAAAGCTGAACTGGGTCGGGTCAAGTGTTTGGAGGTTCCCAATATCTTTGTTAATGAGTTCCATGATGATGTGCTCCATAGCCTTGCAGACCAGGCTAGTCAGGCTTATGGGGAGATCGTTACCAGGGTCACTTGTGGCCCCTCCTTTGTGGAGCAGAATAACCGTTGCTGTGCACCATTCTATGGGCATGTAGCCTGTGGAGAGGCTGAGGTTGAACAGCATGTTTAGGTGTTCATTCTGTAGTTCGTTCAAGATGCAGCCTGGGACACCATCTGGCCCCATTGATGCTTTGCTTTTGGCTTTTGAAAGGGCCGTTTTCACCTGTACTTCTGTGATTTCTGGGACACTACACTTTTCCGGTATTGTTGTGGGCCCTTTTGAGGGTGAGAGGGAGGTGCCAGGATGTTGGTAATATCAGTAGGTTCAGTATATTTTGTGCTATTTTGCACTAGCTCAGAGCATATCTGTGAGTTGCCACAGATTCTTGACATAGCTAAAGAAGGCTTTGTGGCTATCTTTCAAATCCTTGGCTATTTTTCTTTCAAAGTTAGCCTTGGATGATTTTATGAGGGACCTTAGTTTCCTACTGATACTGATCAGGGATGTCTTTCCTTCTTGGGATTTGCTTTTTTTCTGAACTAGTTTCCTCCTTCTGTTGTATAACCTGTTTATGGCAGGGGTTCACCAGACTGGTTTCCTTCTCTTAGGTGAGTGAGTCTTGGTCTTGCTAGGGATGGCACGATCCATGCATCCTTGTAGGTGCTCAAAGAGTGCAATTTTAAAGGATTCTGCATCTTGGACAGTGTTATCCTTTAGCGTGGGGGCTGTGAAACTTACCACCTCTGCCTTAAGTAAGGTAAAGTTTACTTTAGAAAAGTTTTTCACTGTGGTTTTCTTGGTTGGGGGTGGTGGTGGGGTGTGGACATCCAGGGTGATTAGTTTATGGTCTGATCTAACCAGTGACGGGTTGACCTCCGGTACGGAACACCTGTCACCCATGTTGGTGATGACCAAGTCCAATATGTTGTGGCCTCTGGTAGGGGAGTTTACCAGCTGATCCAGGGCATTTGACTTGATAAATTCCAGGAAGCACTGAGCCTGGGAGTTTGTACTCAAGTAGTTTTCCCAGTTAATGGTAGGGTAATTGAAATTGCCCAATATTCAGGGTGTTTGGTAGGCCCTTCATGTTTTCCAGTGTCTCCAGAAAGGTGGAGTGGTGGTCCTGGGTCATGGAGGGTGATCTGTAGCAGGCCACAATTTGCATTGCAGATTTGCCCGATGTTAGTTGCACATGGATAATCTCAGAGGTATCATGCTGCACCACTAACCTGGAGGTGTGAGTATCCT
The DNA here is from genome assembly GCF_019279795.1 of Protopterus annectens. Lineage (NCBI taxonomy): Eukaryota > Metazoa > Chordata > Ceratodontiformes > Protopteridae > Protopterus > Protopterus annectens. The sequence continues at coordinate 977,400,106 of NC_056728.1, read as the reverse complement.
TGATGAATATGGATACACCCCCTCCTTTTGTGTTTCGGTCTGTGTTCTGTGGCCGAAATGTGTGGTATGAGTTGTAACCCAGTAGTGCTGGAGTGCTCTCTGGAGCCTTGAACCAGGTTTCAGTTACTGCATAGATGTCGACGTTCTCCATACTTAGGAGTGCTTTGAGGGCATGCATTTTGAGATTTAAACTCCTGGCATTGAGTAGCATAACCCTCATTTTTTTTACTTGTGCTGTTTACGGTGGTGGGTTTGAATTTTGAGCCTTGCCTAAAAAAGGCACTATGAGGGCAGTAAGAGCCTTGGCCAGTATTCGAAAGCCAAGGGGTGACAGGTGCAAGCCATCTTTTATGAAGCAAAGCGGCTTGTCAAGCATGTCATCCCAGGCTGACAGACACTGGATCCCCTTTGAATGACACCAAAAGCTTAGCCAATTGTTGAAATTGATAATTTTTTTCTTTATACTGAGGTATTCTTGGTGAGGGCAGGATGCTACTCGGGGTCATGGTCATACCCGCCTGGGCTACATGATCAGAGAGCTCTTCCATGTCTCTTTTCATGTAGTCCAGGGAGATACATTTCAGGTCATTCACACCAGCATGAACAATGATAGAGTCATATTTGTACTTGTTCTGGAGTGACCTGAGTGCTTGTGTTATGTGGCGGATTCTGGCTCCCGATAGGGCAGCTAACAGTAACATTCTCCTTGTCCAGCCTAGTGAATGGGGCATCAGTGTTCCTTGACTATTGAGTCGCATATTACGAGTGTGTTAGGTATGTTATTTCGCCTTAAGGGCTTTGATTGTGCGGCACATTGATTTTGTGCTGTATGTGTTGTCTGGTTTGTGACGGGAGGTGCAGGTTTTGTGGGTGTTTGCTTTGGAGCTCTCTGACGCTTTTGCAGGTTTTTATTTGGAGCCTCCAAGTATGATTCCATGTATTTATGTGTATTTTTTGCCAGTGCTGGTTTAGTAGGTCTATGTGAGGCTGGAGGTGTGGTGCAAGTGTTAACCTTCTTCTCATGACTGTCTGTTCCAGTCATGGGTGGAGAGACCTTAGCCTCCAGTTTGGCTGTATAATTGCATCTCTCGCATATGTTAGTGTTTTGTGGTAGGAGGAGAGGGCTGTCTGTGTACATGAGGCAGTTGTAACATTGTCTCAGGATACCCAGATTCACCAGCTGGACTGGAGAGTACACCTGAAGTTGCCCTTTGGTCATGCCTGAATAGTAGGGTGAGCTGCTTAGTCACTTGGTTGGTGAGAGGTGGATAAAGAACTTTGCCCTGCTGGGCAGTCAAGTGTCGGAGTATATTAGTGCTTGCTATTAGGTCTGAGCAAGTGCTGGACTGTAGGATGCTTTTTGATTGCTTAGGTTGAGAATTAGACTAGTTTCAAGTGAAAAACTGAAGAGGAGACTTAGTGGAGCCAGGAATAATTTAACCCTAGCTAACCAGTGCTGCCCAGCGCACAAAACCGTGCAAACGCAGTTTTTAAACTACTAACTTCTGGGCTGGAACCACTCCTCCAGGGACAGATGGCTGCTCAAAGTTCCCCTCTCTCACAGGTGAACAGAGAAACTTCCCTCTATCCAAGTAATGTATGGGCAATTTAGAAACTTGTAACACAGCCCTGAATTCAGCACTAGCCTGAAAACTGAACTGTACTAGCTTAGAAAGGTGGGAAACAAGACATTTTGTTTGAAAAGATAAGGCAAAAACAGTAAAAAGTACACTTAAAACAGCATTAAACGGCTACAAGCGATCAGAAAAGGCCGTCACACTTTAGTCTGTAGCCTACAACAGTTAAACAATTTATTTAAACAAAAAACAACTTTTTAAAAGTGCAGGCAGTCAAATAAGTACAATATGTGAAAAAAAAAACAAGCTTTTAAATAAGTGCTGGAAAAATCAGTGTTTAGGCAGAAAACAGTTAAGTACAGCAAGAAAATACAGAAAACTGATAATCACTCCAAAGTCTCTCTTTTAAGCTAGAAGGCTTGTATCAGTTTAAGGCTTTCTAGTGCTTTCCAGTAGGTTAGTTACAGGAAAGATGGGAAACAAGCGCAGATGTGGTCTTTTAAACCAGAAAGTTGAAAGAGATGGACAACTTCCCGAATGATCAATAAACTACAATTCCTGGGCCAAGAACCACTCCTCTTGTGGTAGACAGGCAACCTAGTACTTACCACTCCCACTGATAAGCTAAAAGGCTGCAACACAAAGGGTTGGGGGGGCTCAGAAGCTTACAAACAGTCCTGGATACAGTAAATCTGTACCTGGACTAGACTAGTTACTGGAAAGGTGGGGATCAAGTGCAAACACGGGCTTTAAAACCAGAAAGTTGAGAGAGATGGAAAAAACTGCCCAAACGGCCAGTAAACTACTATTTCTGGGCCAGAACCACTCCTCTTGTGGTAGATAGGCTATCTAGTGCTTACCACTCCCACTGATAAGCTAGAAGGCTTCCCTCCAACACAAAGGCTTGCGGGGCCCAGAAGCTTACCAACAGTCCTGGATACAGCAACTCTGTATCTGGACTAGGCTAGTAACAGGAAAGGTAGAAAACAGTGCAAGTGCGGCTTTTAAACCAGAAAGTTGAAAGAGATGAGGAAAAACTGCCCAAGTGGCCAGTAGCTACAATCTTTGAGCCAGGAACCACTCCTCTTGTGGTAGACAGGCTACCTAATGCTTACCACTCCCACTGATAAGCTAGAAGGTTTCCCTCCAACACAGAAAGGCTTGGGGGAGGGGTTCAGAAGCTTACAAAGAGTCCTGGATACAGCAAATCTGTACCTGGACTAGACTAGTTACAGGAAAGGTGGGGAACAAGCGCAGGCTTTTAAGCCAGCAAGTTGAAAGAGACATTTTTCTGCACTTTGATGAATATCATAAACCATAATTAGTGACCCTATATTTTTGCTTTCTTCTCTGTTTCTATAGCTCTTGACAGCACATTATCTATAAGTAGGTGTAATGTTATGGAAAGAAATGGGTATCACATTTCAGGAAGTAGTCCCATCCAAGGGAGCAACAAAGGAGTACATGTCACTGTCGTTCCTGATGAAGAAGAAAGACTAAATGGTAAAAAAAGGTTTATATCTAAACTACTCAGTTGTCACAACAGTTTCAAAATCATTATAAAATAGCAGTTATTTCTCCAGTGAACATGGGAATTTTTTGAAACAGTTTCACAAGCCAATACATAAGTAAAAGCCAGTACCAAAGGACTTTAGCTGACCAAGTTTGCAGATGACTGGAAGTTTGGAGCAGTCATTGAATCCCCAAGTAACTTAGCCATCCTGACAAACATATGCACTGAAACTAAATACTAAAAAATGCATTATTGTATCCTTTGGGAAGTCAGCTACCCTAGGCAACTACCATATTGACAATACGTCCTTAAGATTTGACCTACTTGTTTGAGATTTGGGAGCTTATTTGGTCAGTGACCTATCTTTTGACCAATAGGTGTCTATTGTTCTAAGAAAGTCCTTTTATATTGTACAGTTTATAAGCAAAGGGATTGTGTCCAGATCTAGAGATAGGATTGCCCCTCTTCACTCAGCTCTCATTTAGACCAATCAATGAACATAATACCCCCTTTGGTAAGTTTCTGTCCAGACTCATGTAACAATTGAAATGCCCAAAGAGGTACCTTACTAAAAGATACAAGGCCTAAATGACATGTCCTACATGGACTAACTTAAAGCCCTGTCACTATACTCTGTATCCTTCAGACTGCTAAAAGATGACCTGTGTCTAACATACAAGACATAATCTGACCCTTTACTGGTTGATTTTATTGCACATCAGCAATTCAAATGGCATCAGAAATACTTGGTCTAGGGAGCCAAACCTCCTCTGCAACATAAGCAGAAAAGTTTGGTAGAACAGACTCTGCATCCACATAAAACAAATTTCATTTCTGTCCATATTCAAGCTCAACTTAGATCTATGGATGAAAAACAGACAATTTACCCCAGGTTTTCCCCATCTACTACTAATGAACAGAAATAGCAACTAAATGCTTTATCTCATGCAAGAGTCCTCTCAAATTATCTATGGCATAATCCCAGTTACTCCCATTGGGGGGAATGTATAATTATCGACCATGAGGTGGGTAAGGGAAATCTATAATTAAACGGAATAGGTTATTTCAAACACAAAAAGAGAAATTGGCTAGGCTTAAAATGGCCCTCAAAGACAGCTAGCCTAGTACTTGCCTGTGAACCTAACCAGAACTGGACTGCTTCTGCTTCTAAGATGTTGGATACACTTGTGACCTGGAGGATGCTATGCCCAGCAATGTTATATCTGATAGGTGTGTATCTTATGAACTACTCTCAGACACAAGCTGCAGGGATGGCCTTGTGATCAACAAATCTACATGCAGATGCAAGTTGCACTGAACAGACGCAGCAGGAAGCAAGATTAACATACTAATGCAGTGATGCTAGGAAATGTGATTTTCAAAAGTGAAAATGTAAATAAAATTAAAAATAGTTGCAGCTGTGAATTTGTAATGTGATCTGTTGCTCGCCTGGTCAGGATAAAACAAACAGTTGTGGGTTTGGTTCAAGTAGCTTTATTATAATAAACACATCAGGATTGAAGCTTGGTAACTTAAACTTAAATAATTTTATAAACAGACTGACTACCACACTCACACATGTAAGCACTCTGGCTGTTCTCTCAAAATGGCACTGTTGCCTGCATGTGCTCACAATTTATATGTACATGCCTACACTTGGAAATGCTTCTTAAAGATACAACAAACGGACTGTTCTACATCCTCTATATGTGAGAAATAAGGCATACACTAAAATGACAACATTCATTGACATGCAATTGTACAGAAAGGATCCTTTGACATGCAATAATATAGAACTAATTGTTCGACATGCAATCATACAAAACTAAACACAAATGAAACAATCCTGTCCAGGTTGCTGTGTATTTCACAGTAGGCCTACAAATATGACTTGGTCGTGTAACATAAAATTAGAACTGGGTCTAACAGGGACCGTCTTTAATGAATGTTTGACTTTAGGACATCATCAGGAACGGGAATAGGTACTGAGACATTTTCCTCAATAGAAACATCATCTGGGTTGTTCTGAGACCTACAGGTATCACATGCTGCGATATCAATTCCGACACTGGAAGAAGATGCCTGCGATTTCTCCTGTATTCTATACCCTCATATTCCACTAGCTAGGATATCGGCTTGGCACATATACTTCTCACTTAACCAATTCGATCAAAACCTTTCGCCGTTTGCATCTTTGCTCTCTCTCCTTTCAATGGACAAAGAAATCTGCTCATTTTATCATAGCTAGACTTCTGAAAGGAATGCTTCTTAAACAGTTGGGCTTTGATTGCTCTGGTGTTTTTAGCGTTGGGCACCAACAAACTGGAACTGATAGGCAAGGTTGTTCTGGTTTGCCTAGACAGAAGTCTGAGCAGGAAAGCCAAGTAAGTTGTGATGAGATATATTTCTGAGATTAAGCAAATTCAAAAAGATATCAGTAGTGTCATGCTTTGACCTCTCTAGTAATTGCTTTGTACATTGTACTGCATGCTCAGCCAGGCCATTTGACTGTGGATATTCTAGACTGCTGGTAATATGGATAAAGTCCCACTCTTGCAAATTTCTAAAATAATTGACTGGTGAACTGGGTACCGTTGTCAGAAATAACTTCATGTGGACTACCATGGACTAGGAAATTATGTTTCAACTTAGTGATAACAGTACTGGACGTTAGGTTAGGTAGCAGATCAATCTCAAAACAGTTCGAAGAGTCTATCAACACCAAGTAATTCTGATTGTTCCACTCAAATATGTCAGTGACTACTGTTGGCCAAGGTAGTTCAGGAATCTGGCTTAGTTGAAGTGGCTTTTTTTGCAAAATGTGGTTTAGTACTATTGCATACTGAACAAGATGAAAACACTTTATCAATGTCTTTCGACAGAGAAGGCCAAAATATTAGTCCTCTCATACTTCTTTTGGTAGCTTCGGAACCTGAGTGGTCAAGATGCAAAATCTGAATGTACTCATGTTGTAAGGAAGTAGGAACAATAACTTTAGGACCTTTGAAAATGATACTATTTCCATTAACATCTCATCTCTGTAAGGAAAATATAGTTGCGCTTCTGTAGGTACACAAGATCGCTTTGATAGCCATCCGACACTGTTGACGTGGTTGAGCTTTTGCAAAACTGGATTAGTCTTTGTATGATCTCTCAGCTCATCAAGTCTCATGGTAGAAGAATTATGCACTTCCATGACACTGAAGTCAAAATTCTCTGCATCAAGCTTTTCTGTGGTATTTCTGGGCACTCTGGATAAGGTATCAGCCAGATAAAGGAGTTTGCCTTTTGTATAGACCATTTTGAAATTGTATTTTTGTAATCTAAGCATCATTCTTTGTAGTCATGCTGGAACTGTTTGCATAGACTTCTTTAAAATAGTGACTAGAGGTTGATGATCGGTCTCAATCTGGTTAGCTCGACCATTAATATAATTGTGGAACTTTGAACATGCGAACACAATTGCCAAAGGTTCCTTCTCAATCTGAGCATACTGCATCTCAGTTTGGGTAAGAGTTCTAGATGCATATGCTACTGGTCTACCCTCTTGAAGAATAACTGCACCAAGACTGAACTTTGAAGCATCACAGAAAAGAACATCTGGTTTGTGGACATCATAGTATCTCAACATAGGTGGACTGGCAATTTTCTATTTGAGGTCTTCAAATGCTCTCTGGTGTTGTTCCGACCATGACCAGGCATCATTTTTGCATGTCAGCTCTCTTAGAGGTGCTGATAATTCACTGAAGTTAGGTATAAACTTGCCCAAATAGTTAACCCAACCAAGGAAATGCTGTAGGGCTTGGACATTATCTAAAGCTGGCATCTCAAGAATGGCTGGCTGTTTGGAAGGGTCTGGTTGTAAGCCTGTACTGGTAAATAAATGACCTACATAAGAAACTTCTGTTAGCCTGAATTTACATTTCAGAGGACTGAGCTTTAAATTCACTTTGCGCGCTCTGTCCAGAACTTCCGTGAGGTTTCTGTCATGCTCTGCTTCTCCATTGCCACCAACTAGTAAATCATCTACTATTATAGCACACAGATAACCTAAAAAAATTGCTCCATTGCATGCTGAAAGACTTCACTGGCAGAATTTATTCCAAAAGGCATTCTGAAAAATCTGTATCTACCAAATGGGGTACTGAATGTAGTCAGTAGTGAAGATTTACGATCAAGCATTACTTGCCAAATGAACTCTCTGCATCTAAAGCAGAAAAAACAGTGGAGTTTGGCATTAGGGTAGCAACCTTCTGCACTCATACATGTTAACACACTGGCTGTTCTCTCAAAATGGCACTCCTGCCTGCACATGCTCTCTATTTATATGCATGTGCTCACACTCAGAAATGCTTCTTAAAGTTACAACACATGCTCTGATCTACATGATTCAACAAGGAAAACAATGGAGAGTAGTGCATACGAGGCAAGGTATAAACTGCATATTATACCATGCTGTTGTTGATTACATGGGTGGCACACTGCTCTGCCATAACCTGCAGCCATAAAAGAACTACAAGAGATACAACAGATGGGGGAGGAGGATTCTGATGTATACAGGAGCATGAGCCATGCCAGTGCCCCCTGCCCCAGGAGTCTATACATCACTGATTTATATAATAGGTATCATTGTACAACTGCTAAATCAAAAGGACTTATGAGCACACTGAACAGGTACTGGTTCTCTGGGAATTTCATAAAATAGCTCAGGACAGTAGGTCATGCAAACAGTACAGTAAAACCTACTTCCTTAGTGCAGATACCTATGGGACCAGGCAAGTGTATCATTCAATCAATGTGCAATTTCTTGAGGCAATACTGTTGTAAGTTGGATGCAATAGCAAAGTGTCTTGGTTCATGCCATTATTTGTATGTCTTGGTGCACAGCAGAATATGAGATGCATTCCACAGGAGTAAAATGATCCTCTGTCACCACTGGCCATATAGACACCCAAACAATGTAGCAAGAGAGCGTCCAGCTCTGCACAAATAACCTGAAGTGTGAAAAGTCAGTGCAGTCAAATTAATGCAGCTCAGATACATAGAGTGATAAGGGGAGTAATGCAGTATATCTCAGAGATGGTCTCTGACATGGGTGTAGCCTGTTATATGTTGCCCAATGTGGTCAATATTGACAGTATCCCCATTCATAACAGGCATAATGCTACACCAGATGCTGTGGAGGAAGCTGTGGATACTCACTGTCAAATGCAATTCATAATCACTGAAAATGTGCCACATACACAGTACCCTGTAAGTGTGGTTCCAATATCCACAACAAGCAAACAACCCCATGGTAGATATGTCAAAATATGTGGTACAGTGTCATGCACCATTTTTGTATTACATTATGCCTGTGTATCACAGAGTGCTGACACACATATGTATTACTTTTCTGTCAAAGTTTTTCTTTCACCCATTCTAACTTAGCCAAGAACCAGATGCCCCCATTACTTCTCCTTCCTTCAGTGGTACAGCCCTATCACAATCCTTCCTTTTGGTGTAGATAGAGAAATCCCACGACTGCTCCCCAGAAAACATGAGAATAGCAGCTCAGGTCCTGGAAAAGCTGGCAGTGGAAGATGGGAAATGAGCATCTGTGGCTCTTACATCCTGGTGGATGGGTGTAGTGATTCTCCAAATGGCTTGCTGCTGCTCCTGTATTAAGGATGCTAGATCAGGGAGGTGGTGCATTACCCTAGCCAGTGACAGTAGCCTTGCATGTAAAGCAGCATGCATGTACAGGGGTAGTGCAAGTAGCCTCTGTAGTGATGCAGCTTTGCACATTACACAGAGGTAGGCGGTTAGGGCTAAATAGTCAGATCCATAACCAAGAGGGTAGCTGCAACATGCAGCTGTTACAGAATGCAAAATACACTTGCCAGTGAGATGCAAGTACAGTACTGGCATTCATTTAAGAAGCTGTCAGGAATATCACATATTTTAAATGAGTGGTGATACTGTATACATGCTTGTATTTAGCAGCTCAGATAATTTGCCTTTGCTATAGAAAGACTTTTTTTGTCCTCATCTTTGGATTCAGATGGCACTAGTCTCTGGACCTGCCCATGCCAGGGTACCAGATGACCTAGCCATGGTTCTGCTAATACTAACGCTCTTAGTTGTCAGAGTACTGGTGAGACACAAGCAACTATTATGCAAGTATAAATGATGGTTTCTACAGGTGTCTCTTACCCCCTTATGGTGCCTAATATCCCCCCCCCAGGCCAGATCCAGCACTAGGTGACATGGGCAGCTGCTTAGGGATTGTTACTGGCTGGGTGGCTCTGCAAGAACATTTAATTAAAAAAAAGTTTTCCTTCTTATGGCAACAACATTTTTTTTATGTTTTCTATTTTCCTTCTCACGTCTGACACTGCTCCTACTTCAGTTCCTGTCTGACATTGCTGTTCTTTTAGTTCCTGTGCAGCATGTATACCTGCAGTGAGGTGAGATGCATGCTTTCAGACTGAATGAGAGATTTATCATCTCTGGCATGAGATTTAATCATGCAACAGAATGGGGCCTTATGAAATGGTCAAAAAAACAATGACAAAGGTACAAACTCTAATTTGGAACAGACAAAAAAATGCCAGTGGACTATAACTTCTCCCACAACATCTAACAAGCTATCACCCAGTCAGTATTTAACTCAGTTGAAAAATGATTTTTGCAATTCTGCCTCCTACTAAATGCCAAAAAAAAAACAAGTTACTTGTTTTCACTCCTACACAGAAGTCTCCTCCAATATATCTAGCTGTCAAATCCAGCAATGGTACTATAATTACACCTGATCCAACCACCAAGCTCTTAGGAGTAACAATAGATCACAATCTCAACTTTGACACACATATTAACACTACAATTAAAACTGTAAACAGAAAACTGGGCTCACTGTATAAGAAAGTCCTTCCTCACCCCTGAAGCCAAAACCACCATTGCCCATACCCACCTGATCTCTCCTCCTCTATGCTTCATCTATCTATACAAATCTTTCCAAAACTAACCTAAACAAACTAGCAACCTCCTATAACAACATTGCCAGATTTGCTACATGTTCACCATATAGAATCCATCACTGTTTAAACCTCAAACAACTAGGCTGGCTTGAACTCCAAAACCAGCTACTATTTCAGCAACTTACAATTACCCACAAGATTCTTTCACACCGATAGGACTCCTATTCTTTGTAGCATTGCCACTCCTTATAGAAATCTTACCACCTTACATTCAGCAAATAAATTACAAGTAACCACCCAGAAATCCCTTAAAGCCAGGGACATCCTCTTTTCAAATTCTGTGGGTAAGAGTTGGAACAAACACCCCAGCAACCTATGATTACTTACCACTTTTCAAACACCAGCTAAAGCTACACCTTAAAGCACATTGGTTATGCCCATGTACTAACCCAGATTAACACCAACCATCTAGCATACTGCCCCCCCCCTCTATGCACTAGGGTGCAAATACATCCTATTCATAGGCAATATTGTAGTTTTCTTATTTCCTTCTTACTTCATGAAACTTACTCTTCACTTTTCTAAAATCCCTCACCTCCTCCTGATATTGTCTGTGTCAGTGTTAGTACTTATCCTACCTATGACATTTCACGCAAAGCTTTTCTAACATAACTAGATAGATACCTTCACCCCCTCCTCACTTTTTTTTTGTCCAACTATTGCCAAATGTAATACCTCTTGTTTATACTACTCACACTACTGCTTAGTCAACACCCTCACTTATCCTTCCCTTTTGTTGTTTGGTCTTTCTATGCTAACCTAAACCTACTTTGATTTTAATTTTTTACCATTTTTAATCTTTGCTGTTTGAAGCTATTTGATCACATTAGACTACACCTTTTGCTGTAACTGCATTGATTCTTATGTAATAATTTACTGTTTTGATTTATTTTCATTTGTAGTCCTGTTACACTACCTTAATGTTGGAGCTTATCTCCCCGGGCCTCTACTGAAAATGGACATGTATCCAGTTAGACTAGCCCAGTCAACAAATGTAAAATAAAATAAAATAAATTAATAAAATAAACATAAAATTGTTTATTTAAAACAAACGCTTTCATCCTATATACAAGTAAAAATTCTTCAGATAACGCTACTTTCAGAAATGTTGTTTAAATAGTCTTTAGAGTCATATGATACAACAAACAGGGATGGCAGAGCTGAGTAAGATACTGAACTATTTTATTAAGTGCTTTTCATTTGCTGTATAACAAACTTCTTCAGATAAAATACAGGGAATACAAAGTATCTTATTTAAAGATAAAACCAAACATGTGACTAACAAGTCCAATCATGAGGTACTATTTAGTTAAGAAACTCCCTCTCATAAAACCAAATTGCCACAGTAACCTAATACTCACTAATTTCCTAATGAAAATAGCTCCTACGGAACTTGATAGCACTCACAGATATCTAATAAAAATTAGCATATAAAAATTCTACAATAAACATGTATACAAAAGTACAAAAACATACAAGATTTTCATCTGATAATAAAAGCAACTATGCATAAAAATTCCAAAAATCATGCAAAGTATGTATACTAATAATTAATAATTTTATTGTAGAATTTTTATATGTTAATTTTTATTAGATAACTGTGAGTGTTATCAAGTTCTGTAGGAGCTATTTTCATTAATTTCTGGTCAACACTCAATAGCATGCTTTACCCAGGCTCTCCCTCTAACCCATCCCCCTACCCAAACTCAACTCCGGAGGAAACAGCTACCCTACTTAATGCCCGCTTCATTTCCTCCATCTAAAATCCAAAATCTCCTACCCTTTCAACCTAACTCCTACTCCTTACCAGACCCAACACCCACCCCCAATAACACTTTTTTCTCCTTCCAGCCACTTCCCACTTCTTACATCAAATCTCTACTGCTCAAACTTAAACCCTGCTCTCTCTCTACTGATAAATTACCTCCCTCCTTCCTCAAACTTGCAGCTGACTCTATTGCCTACCAATGACTATATTAATTAATAGATCTATGCTAGAATCTACTGTTCCTACACTTTGAAAATCTTTCTACACTACCCATCTCCATAAAGGAGGCAACTCCACTGACCCTACCAACTATCGACCTATTGCCATTCTATCCCCCCTATCTAAGATACTAGAAAAATGTATCCATACACAGCTTCTAAACCACCTTCTCAATCACAACTTACTCATCCCTACTCAACATGGTTTCCCGTCCCTATCACAGCACTGCTACTGCTCTACTCTCCTTCACCCACACCATTGCAGAATCCCTGGACAATAATAAACCTACCTCCTGTCTCTTTCTAGACCTCTCCAAAGCTTTTGATACAGTATCCCATCCTTTACTTCTATCTAAACTTGCCAACTTTCACCTATCCTCCTCCACTCTCAGCTGGTTCGCTAGCTATCTATCTGGATGCCAACAATCAGTCAAATGGCTCTCCTCCTATTCTCCTTTCCTGCCTATCTCTACTGGTGTTCCACAAGGATCCATCTTAGGCCCCCTCTTATTCAACATTTTTACCAATGACCTCCTCACCTCTTGCAATCAGTTATCTCTCATACAATAAGCTGATGACTCCACTATTTCTACAGCTGACAATATCTCTGACCTACACACTCTAACCCAAAAAGCTCTACTTTTCACCGAACAATGGCTTTCAAAAAACTTACTAATCCTCAGTCCCAAAAAAAACAAACTCTTGCTCTTCCTCCCCCATTCTCTTGCTCAAAATAGACCATCCTTTGTCATTAAGTCTTGTAATAATACAGCCATCCAACCTGACACCCACACTAAACTCTTAGGGGTCATCATTGAAGATGAACTAAAATTCAATCAACATATACAGCAATGCATAAAGAAAACCCATCAGAAACTAGGTCTCCTTTATCGCAACAGAAAATACCTCACTCCTGAGGCTAGACTCACCCTTGGACAAGCACTTCTCCTCCCCTCTCTCCTCTATGCCGCCCCAGTTCTTACAAATATTCAAACTATTACCCTGAACAAACTTCAACAAACCTACCACAAAATAGCCAGATTCATTACCAACTCCCCACACAACACGCACCACTGTATTGCCTTAAAGTCTCAACAATGGCTGGAGCTCCCACAACTACTACATCTCTACCAATTTCACATGCTGCACTCTATGCTCTTTAAACCCTCCTACTGTCCATCTCTATCTCTCCTTGTTTCTATCTACTCTCTTTCTGATCTCTCTGCACCTCAAATCAGCAATTGCTCGATATCTACTACCCTAATAGGTCTGTAGGTAAGCAACTCTACAAACACTCTGTGGCCCAAGCTTGGAATAAACTTCCCCTGGACATACGTTCTATCTCCCACAGTCCACTATTTAAAAAAGAACTGAAGACACATTTATTCAACTCCCGAACCTGTACCTGCTATGACCATACTTAGCTCTCCCCTCCCCCACACTCACATCACTCTCAGTAGATCCTACAGACACTCTTGACCCTCCTCCATTGTTCAGCAACAAAGAATTTAATTTAAAAATAAAATGTAATTTATTTTCTCTTTTTAATTATAATCTTCACATGTAGTTGTTTACTTCTATTGCTTACTATTATTGTTTGCAATACTTGTTTTTTTTGTACTTTAATTATATATTGTATTTTCTGGAGCTTTTCTCCTCGGGTCTCCACTGAAAATGGGACAAAATCCCAGTTGGATTAACCCGGTTAACAAATGCCAATAAATAAATTAAAAAAAAATTAGGAAATATTAGTGAGTATTAGGTTACTGTGGCAATTTGGTTTTAAGAGAGGGAGTTTCTTAACTAAATAGTACCTCATGATTGGACTTGTTAGTCACACAATGTTTGGCTTTATCTTTAAATAAGATACTTTGTATTCCCTGTATTTTATCTGAAGAAGTTTGCGTTATACAGCAAACAAAAAGCACTTAATAAAATAGTTTAGTATCTTACTTAGCTCAGCCGTCCCTATTTGTTGTTTTTTATTCAGTTGGTTTGTGTGGCTGTCAGTGTTTCTTTAGAGTAATATGATCATCAATCAGTTTTAAAAAAAAATCAGCTTTTTAAAAAGCCATATCTAAATTCAACACAGACCCATGTATTAAAATGATACCCACAGCTTTATTACGCATGCATATTAAAACAAAAAGTGAAACTGAATCACAAAGAAACCCAAAAGCTATCAGCCACATATTAATTTGACATGTTTGTGTTTCTGCTATCTGTTAAGAGATGTTACCTTTAACAATGGTGCTATTGATATGTTCTTATTAACCCCTGGCCACTTGTGCACGTTCCAATATAGTTGCCAATATAGTTCATACTTTTCTAAAATAGCTAGCCAAGGACCTCTCCGGGCATTCTTCCCCACTTTTTCCAAAACCACAAATTAAGTAAATGTCCTGGGTTCCCTTTAACATGCTTGTACAATGCATTAGTATTTTTTTCTTTTTTTGATATCATATGCTCTAACATACGACCATACAGCCTACGTTCCATTTTTCCTATTTAAAATCCTTGACATACCTGGCACAATGCCACATACACCACTCAGGGAGGCCCCTTCTAATCAGATAGTCAGTGAACTAAGCCAACGCTTACATGTAAGGTATGACAGTATAGAGATCCTTCACATCAGTTGTTACAAAAAGATCACTGGGGTTAAATTCTAAATTATTGATCTTATTCAAAAAATGACACAAATCTCTAAATAAATGGATCTCATCCTTAAGTTGCTGCTTTAAGTGAAAATTCAGGTATTGGGCACATGAACATGTAAGAGAACCCCTCCCATCAACTACTAGTCACATGGGAGGGTTATCAAGATTCTTGTGCATCTTGGGTACACCGAAGATCGTGGATAGCATAGAGAAGTTATGTTCAAATAAATAAACTCTTTAATGCTTACCCTACCTTCAATGAACATGTCCCTAAGTTGCTGTCTAATTACATTGTATGCAATATTTAATTGATTCTTATTTGAAATTTTGTAGGCATTCCCCTCAAGAATATCAAATATACGTGTAATGTAATCTGACTTTTGCATAATTACTAGCCCCCCCCCCCAATCCGGTTTCATCATCCTTAAATTTTTACTTCTAATTAACCCTATTTTCTAGAATTCTTTATCTATTTATTTATTTATTTATTTTATTTTACATTTGTTGACCGGGCTAGTCTAACTTGATACATGCCCATTTTCAGTAGAGGCCCGGGGAGAAAAGCTCCAACACAAATACACAATATAGTATAAAAGTTGTGACAGTTCAAGCTTGACGCAACTGTTATTAAAAAAAAAGTCCAATACTGTTGTAGCAGTACAAGTTTGATGCAGCTGTTATTAAAAAAGTACAAAACTAATGGTGAGCATAATACAAATAGTAAAGGTAATATACAAAAAGTTGTTTACTTTATCCATATATACATAGAATTAAATTGGAAAACATGATTTATATGAATCGGTAAGAAGTCAGTAGTTAGTGCAGTTTAATATTAGGTGAAAAGTATACATAGGTATAAAGCAAGAAAGTTAGTCAGGGTTAGTACAAGGGCATAACCAGCGAGTACTAAGAAATAGTTTTAGTTTCTGTTTAAAAAGTGTTATTGAGGACAGAGATAGGAGTTCGGTGGGAAGTAGGTTCCAGTGTTTTCCTACAGAATTAGAGAACAAAGACACTCCTGCTAAGTTGTTTGATCTGCTAGTACTAATAAGTGGTTTATTTGAGGAGCATAGATTCTTAAGATTGTTGTACGGGATAGTGAGAGTAGAGAGTATAGGTGTATTGGTGGGGTGATATAGGCTCTTATTGGTAATAGCAAGCTGGTAAAATAGATACTGATTTTGGAACTCTAGCCATCCTAATTGTTTTAGGTTGCTACAATGATGAGTTCTAAAAGGAGAGCCAGTGGCAAATCTAGCAATATTATTATAGGAAATTGCCAGTTTGTTGAGGTTGTTTTTTGAAAGATTAGTGTATGTAGGTGAAGCATAGAGTAGAGTGGAGATTAAATGAGTTCTGGCTATAGCAGTCCTGGCTAATGGAGTAAGAAAGGGTTTGATTCTATAGAGGGATCCCAATTTCTTGTTGACTGTTTTTATTGTATTGTTAATGTGAGTATCAAAGTTAAGGTTGCTATCTATAGTTATTCCTAAAAGTTTGGTGGTTGGGTCAGGAGATATGAGAGTGCCATTCTTAGATATGAGTGTGAAGTAAGCAGGGGTTGACTTATGGGTTGGAGTAAAAAGTAGAAGTTTTGTTTTTTTAGGGTTCAGTAGTAGGCAGCGGTTTAAAAACCATTGTTCTGCTTTTTGGGTAAGGGACTGTAGCTCAGGAGAATTAGCTGAACAAAATATAGTGGAGTCGTCTGCGTATTGAATACAGGTTGCATGAGGAATTGCTAAGTGGAGGTCATTAATAAAAATGGAAAATAGCAGTGGGCCTAATATGGAACCCTGGGGAACACCAAGGGAAATGGGGATGTGTGTAGATAGATTGTTTTCCCATAGTACAGCCTGTTGTCTGTTGAATAAGCAAGATTTGAACCAATTTAAGGCTAAATGTTCAAGAGAAAGGGATTTAAGTATATCTATAAGGAGCTGGTGATTAACCATGTCAAAAGCTTTAGATAAATCTATAAAGACTGAAGAGGAGAGAATATTGTTGTTACGGTGTTTATTTATGCAGTCTGTAAAGGATAGCAGTGCAGTGGTGGTACTCTGGTATGGTCTAAATCCAAGTTGACAGTTGGCGAGCAAGTTATTTTGGATAAGATGGTTAAGTAGTTGCTTATGGGTGCATTTTTCCATTATTTTTGCCAGTGGGGAGAGTAAAGCTATTGGACGATAGTTTGAAAAGTCATTGGAGTTACCACCTTTATGTAGGGGGATGATGTGCGAGATTTTCCAGATAGATGGGATAGTTCCTTCTCTTATGGTTCTGTTTATCAGTATGGAAATGGGGAAGGCTATGGCTTTGGCTTCTTTTTGCAGGTGTTCTGCTGGTAGTTGGTCAGCAGAGGGGGTGGTAGGTTTTAGTTTTTGGAGAAGAGAGCAGATAAGAGTAGAAACAGATTGTAACTGAAATGATGGAAGTGGGCAAGTAGGTGAGGTTGCTAGATTATAGGTTCATTGGTTCATACTAGGCTATCTGCCCTAGGGCATTTATAAGCCTAGCCAGAATGTGTTTGGCTTTCGCCACCCATTTTAAATTTATTTTGCTACGCCCTTTTTCGAGGTTAGTATACTGTGCCTCTGTCTAACAGTGACACAGAAGTGATACCCGGGGTAAACCTATGATCTCCCATCCACTCATCAAGATTCCTCTTGAAGAGAGTCAATGAGGGACTCTGCCTAACCTGGACTGGGATTTTATTCCAGAGTGAAGGGAGCCTCTGGGTTATGAATCTGTCCCTCCAGCATGTCCTATTTATTTTGGTGCTGAGGTTCAAGTCTCTCGAGCGCGTAGCTCGATGGGATTTGGATTTTCTGAGGTGCAGCATGTCCATTAATTCCTGGTTGGACATGGCTTTATAAGTCAGGCACAGATCGCCTCTGAACAGGCGGTATGCCACTGAGTAGAGCTGGAGTTTCTTTAACCGGGCAGCATATGGCATCTGTTTGAGCCCTTTGATCCTCTTGGTGAGGTACTTTTGGGGTCTTTCCAGTTTCTGCAGGTGTCTGGTAAGGTACATCCCTAAAGGGGCATTGTACTCAATTATGGGCCTGATGAGGGATGAGTAAAGAGGCACAATGACCTCCCCTGATCTAGATGTGAATCACTTCATGATTAGGTGGGCTATATAAAATGTTTTTCTAACCACTTTGGCCACGTGGTTGTCAAATGAGAGATTGCTATCAACTTGGGTCCCCAGGTCCCTAATTACTTCTTCTGTACTTAATGGATTACCACCTATGTGGTAATTTGTGGGCACTTGTTTTTGCCAAAGGGGATGACTATACACTTTTTGGCATTTAGCTTGAGGCCACGGCTCTGGCACCAGTTGTTTGTTTCTATGAGGCCCTTTTGGAGGATGCTTGTGTCGGCTGGAGAGTCGATTATGGCGCCCAGTTTGCAGTCATCTGCAAACTTGGTCAGCCACAGTCCTTCCGTGTTGGCCTGTACCTCCGAGAAATATATACCGAACAAGAGAGGTCCCAGGACTGAGCCTTGTGGGACACCACTTGTAACTGGTTTGGAGTCTGACATGGCTCCAGCAATTCTAACCATGTGGGTTCTGTCCTTGAGCCAGTTTGCAATCCATCTAGTGACATAGGGGTTTATATTTAAACTGGTGAGCTCATCTATAATGCCCGAGTGGGGTATTGTATCGAAGGCTTTTGCAAGGTCCAGGTAGGCTGTGTGGACCACCTTCCCCTCATCAATGGCCTTGGTGACTGTTTCAAAGAAATCAACCAGGTTTAAGAGGCAGGATCTGCCCTTAAAGCCGAACTGGGTAGGATCCAGTGTCTGTAGGTCCCCAATATCTTTATTTATGAGGTCCATGATGATCCTTTCCATAGCTTTGCAGACCAAGCTAGTCAGGCTTATGGGGCAATAGTTTTCAGGATCCATTGAGGCACCACCTTTATGGAGAGGGACCACTGTTGCTGTACGCCACTCTTTGGGCACATATCCTGTAGTAAGGCTGAGATTGAACAGTAGTTTTATGTTTGGGTTTAGCTCTTCTTGGAGTTCATGTAGGACGCAGCCCGGGACACTGTCTGGTCCCATTGATGCTGTGTTTTTTGCTTTGGAGAGGGCGGCTCTTACCTGAGCATCTGAGATGTCAGGGGGGCAGCACTCTGCTGGGATAGATATTTGCCCTTTTGGTTGGGGGGGGGAGTTTGCGCTGAATCTGTCAGCTAGGATGTTGGCAATGTCTGTGGGTTCAGTGTATTTTTTGTCATTTTGGACTAATTCTGAGCATATCTGGGAATTACCACCCAGGTTCCTAACATAACTAAAGAAAGCCTTGTGATTATCCTTAGTGTCCTGTGCAATTTTTCTCTCGAAGCTGGCCTTAGACAATTTTATGAGTGCCCGTAGTTTTTTGCTAATACTGATCAGTGATGCCTTCCCTTTTTGGGATTTTGCTCTATCATTTAGTAGCTTCCTCCTTCTATTGTATAGTTTGTTTATGGCTGGGGTCCACCAGACAGGACGTCTGCCTTTGGAGGATTGGGTCTAGGTTTTATTTGGGATCGCATGATCCATGCATTCCTGAAGGAGTTCATAGAATGCGTTTATAAAGGATTCTGCAGTCTGGGCCGTATTTTCCACAGGCCCAGGGGCTTTGAAGGATTCCACCTCGGTTTTGAGGAGTGTGAAATTTGCTTTAGAGAAGTTTTTCACTGTGGTTTTCTGGGCAGGGGGTGGGGTCAGGATGTGAATATCCAGTGAGATTAGTTTATGGTCTGATCTTACCAGTGAGGGATACACTTCTGGTCTGGAGCATAGAGTCCCCATGTTGGTGATGATCAGGTCCAGTATGTTTTCCCCTCTTGTGGGAGTGGTAACAAGTTGCTCCACAGCATTTGAGTTTATAAATTCTAGGAACCTTTGGGCTAGGGTGTTGGAGCTAGAGTAATGCTCCCAGTCTATGTTTGGGTAGTTGAAGTCACCCAATATAATGGTGTTTGGAGAGACCTTCATATTTTCCAGTGTTCTCAGAAAGGCTGAGTGGGGTTCCTGGGTTTGGGAGGGTGGTCTGTAGCAGGCTATAAACTGGAAGGCAGTTTTACCCACTGTTAGTTGCACATGGATAGTCTCTGATGCTTCGTGCTTTGCCACCAACCTGGAGGTGTGGGTATCTTTGATGAATATCGATACTCCCCCTCCTTTTGTGTTTCAGTCCAAGTTTTGGGGCCGAAAAGCATGGTATGAGGTATAACCTGGTAGTGCTGGGGTGCTCTGGGGAGCCCTGAACCAGGTTTCTGTTACTGCACAGATATCTATGTTCTCCATGCTATGGAGAGTTTCGAGTGCGTGCATCTTGAGGTTTAGACTTCTGGCGTTGAATAGCATTACTCTTAGTTTCTTATCCCTTGTGATACCTATGGAGGTGGGTTTGTCTTTTGAGCTTTGCCTAAAAAAGGCACTATGGGGGTAGCAAGAGCCTTTGCCAATATCCGAAAGCCCAGGGGTGACAGGTGCAAGCCATCCCTAGCGAAGCATCGTGGCATGTCGAGCATATCATCCCAAGCTGACAGGCATTGGATCCCCTTTGAATGACACCAGTACTTAAGCCAATTGTTGAAATTGATCATCTTGTTTTCATATTGTGGCATCATTCTTGGTGAGGGTAAGATGCTACTCAAGGTCAGGGTCATACCGGCCTGGGCTACATGCTCAGAGAGCTCCTTTATGTCTCTTTTCATGTAGTCCAGGGAGGTACGTCTCAGGTCATTTACACCAGCATGGACAATGACCGAGTCATATTTGTACTTGCCTTGGAGTGACCTAAGTGCTTGTGTTATGTGGTGGATCCTATCGCCCGACAGGCTGCTCACCGTGACCCTCTCCTTGTTCAGCCTGGTGAGCGGGACGTCAGTGTGCCTGACGATAGAGTCACCTATTACAAGTGTATCAGGTGTGTTGTTTAGTCTTAAGGGCTGTGACTGTTCGGCACACTGGCTTTGTGAGATGTGTTGCACATGTTTTGTTTTGGGGTAGCGGTTGCTTGGGTGTCTGCTTTGGAGGTCTCTGCTGCTTAGGCAGATCTTTATTTAGAGCCTCAGAGTATGTTTTTGTGTGATTATGTGTTTGGTTTGCTGTCGTGGTAGATCTATGTGAGACTGGAATTGTAGTGAGTGTGGTTTCCTTCTCCTCCTGACTGGTTATGCCAGTACTGAGTTGAGAGAGCTTAGCCTCCAGTTTGGCTATATGGTTGCATCTCTCACATGTGTTGGAATTTGTTGGGAGGAGGAGAGGGTTGTCTGTGTACATGAGGCAATTGTAATATTGCCTCAAGATTACCAGATTAGAGGTACTTGGAGATAATTGACTAGCCAGTGTTTGGATGGAATCTGTAAAAAAAGAATTGAAGGCGTTGGCAGTTTGTGTTGGATTCTCACGGTTGGAGCCTTGGGGGTTAGGTGTAATAGACTGGCCTGGATGTAGTAGTTTGTTAATGCTAGACCAAAACTTTTGTGGATTCTTTTGGTGAGTTTGTTGCAGCTGGAAGTAAAAGTTTTTTTTATCTAGGATGATAGCTTTTTTGTTGTATTTCTAAGTTGTTTAAAGTATTGGTGGTCTGTAGAATTCTTAGTAGTGCGCCATTTAGTCCAAGATTTGTTTCTATGGAGCATTTTTTGCCTAGTAGCTATTGTGAGCCATGGGGCAGGTTTAGCCTTATTTCTAATGGAGCGTGATGGGGCACGGTGGTCAAGGATGGCTAAGAATGTGGAATTAAAGTATTCCACTGCTTCATCTAGTGGGAGGGATTTTAGCGGTAACCAGTTGCAGTGTTTAAGTTCGAATTGGAATAGTTCTGGGTTAAAATGTTTTTTGGTCCATATTGTCCTAAAGGTATTTGGGTAAGTTATGTTGGTTTTGTGTCTGATGATATATGTGAGTGGTCACTTAGATCATCAGGGAGGGTTCCTACTTTGTATGTTTGAAGAGGAGAATTAGTAAGACTCCAATCTAAGGTGCTTTCTTTGTTATTTGTTTTATTGATCCTGGTTGGGGAGGTGATGGCTTGTGAGAAGCCATATAGGTTAATATGGGTGGTAGGATGTAGAGTACTACAGGACTTCCAGTCGATATTAAAGTCTCCAAGGACTAAAGTTTCTTGTGGAAGATTAATAGACAGCCAGTTTAGAATATTTTCAAGGGTATTAATGTTATTTCTAGGGGGAAGGTAGATACAAGCAATGTTTATGGATTTACATGTGTTGACCTGAAGTTTGGTAATGAGGATTTCTGCATTATTGTATACAGGTGGACTACGGTTTACAGTGGCAACTTGTAGCTCTGTTTTATAAAGGACTGCTACCCTCCCTCCCTTTTTGTTTTTATGGTCTAATCTGAGGATATTGTAACCGGGGGGGGGGGTGACATCATTGTCATTAATTGTAGGTTTTAGCCATGTTTCAGATAAACATAGGATGTCATATAGGTGGATATCTAAGAGGGCGTGGAGGTGGGCAATTTTGTTGTTAATGCTTCGTATGTTAAGATGTGCTATATAAAGTGAGTTAGAAGGTTTAATTGGGACTTGTGTACTAATAATGTTAAAGTTGCCTTGTTCAGTAGCTGGAGTAATGTTTGGGCCGGGGTTAGGATGAATGTCCCCATCTAGCAGGGCTTGGAGGTATATTCTATATATAGGGTTGTGAAATTTACAGAAATAGTGAAGTGATTTTCTAATATGTAGATTGATTTACTTTATATGGGCCAATCTATGATATTTAGCTTGTAAGTAGCAGGGACTAGTTGTGATGTTGATGTTGGTTTGGGAGACAGCTAGTAGTGTTGTGGAAGTGAATTTGGAGGGGAAGAGAAGGTTGGGGTGTAATGGTTGTTCATAGGAGGTTAATATATAGGTAATAGTTAGAGGAGGTAAGAGAGAGGCCAGGATTAAAAAATTTGTTTGATATGGAATGGATAATTTAGCCATTAAGTTAGTATAAGATGTGGAACAAAAGTGGGTAGGTAGTATTAACAGTTAGGAAGTTGTTACAAGAAAGGTAGGGAGGTAGTATAATATGGCCAGGTGAGGTGATTTGTCAAGAAGGGTGGGAAGTAGTAATAAGGTGTGTCAATTGATTGGAGCAGATATGATGGGGGTGTGGTTAACAGGAATAAATGTAGGACCTCTAGGGGTGGGTGGGAATAGGGGGCAGGGGAGGGAGCGGAGTGAGTGAAACAGCCAAGGTTAACAATCAGTGGAATGCTGATTTTAGAGGTAAGTTAATTTGAGATTGGTATAGAGTGAATAAGAAGTAGAATGGGAGTATATAAAGGTGGAAAGTGGGTAATTCAAGCAGAACAGGGTTGTGTGAAGGGTCGATAGTAGGAAGGGTATAGACAGCATGCAATAGGATGAGTATTTTCTGGGATGGAGGGATAGAAAAGATAGGAAAAAGGTGCCCCCTAGTGGACAGTCAGGTGAATTACAGCAGAGGTAGTTTCTGGGGAAGGCCAGACTAGGGCTAGAAAGACGATCTATTTAGCTAGGGTAGATAAGGTTAATGCAAGAGAGGGACTATACTTTGACTACAGGATACAGGGGTGTATGGCTGCTGGGTGACCAGGCAGAGAAGCTTGCAGTTAACAGCAAGGAATTAAGCAGCCTACAGATTAGCTTTAAAGTCAGTATGAGGACAACACATACTCTTCTTTCTTTTCTTGGAAGAGCACAGGGGTACACTTATAAGGTGATGTTACAGCTGGTAGGTTAGGTTGGGTCCTTAGTTGCCTGGTGGGTTCTTATCTCCTAGTAGAGGATAGGCAAGCTGGAGAGCTGAGAGCAGTTATAGAACAAGACATCAGGAAGAGAGAAAGGAAAAACAAAAATCATTTAGTTAGCACAGAGAAAAATGCTTAAGCAAAATACTTAATTAACCACTTAGAAACAAACAACCTACATCACTGGCTATAGTACAGGGAAAGATAACATCTTACTGCATTTAAATTGCTATTCAACAATTTCAAATACTGTGGGATAATTAACTACTGGTACGGGCTGTATCTTATTTAAGTACCGCTCTGTATTTAAAGCACAGCTAGAAATAACTCATTGAATGAGACAGACCCAAAAATAGTTACATTAAAAGAAAATCAATATACAGTGTGGTGCATTTAAACAGTGAAGACAATGTTAAAAGCTCATATAAAACAACAGTCTCTAGTACAGTCTCTTTTAGTCTGTTTATAGTGTGATTAGAACAGTCATATTAGTATAGCGTTTTTCAGCTATCAGCTACTTGCGGTTGAAATTTGATGGTCCTATCTGAAATGCAGTCGCCTGCTAAAGCAACGTTAAAACAAACAATCCTAAAGCTAGAAGTATACACTTCCTAAATGTCAAAAAACGTTATCGAACACCTAGTATTCAATGTCGTTTTCCTGTATAGTGGAGCCAAGATAATTAGTATACTTACTATCCATTTACAGAGACTTAAGCAAACAGAAGCTTTTTCCACGTGTGTGGGTAAAGTATATACTTTGGTAGACGCACTTACTATACAAATGAAAAACAAAATAGTTCAAGCTAACTCCTTTAACCGCTCTTTATGCTAGGAGTGCAAGCAGTAATAATTAGAGTCAGTTACTGTTTATACCTATGCCGGCTTTAAATTAAAATATTACTTCCACCTGGTTCACCACGTACTATCAGAAGGACATTTAATGTGTTCTGCTAGTGGTCACGGTTGTAAGGGTGTAACGCCACAACCTTTGAATGGCGCGGGGCAAGATAAAGTCCAATTCCTTTTAGCTTAGCAGCAAAGTTAAAGCTCTCGCCACTATTTGCGAGTATCACGGAACATGAACAGGCAAATATATTCTTTGCTTAGTTACAAAGTAGAGTTCGCGTTTATATATAGGGTGACTTGTAGGACCCACACTAGATACAATGCACTCAAATGGTAAGCAGGCACTAGGCAAAACATAGTCAATCATTAGCATGTCCCAAAGGACTAGGCGTCCAGGCTAAATATTAAACGAATCATACATAAGTTAAGTCTTTCAGGGCTATCTAACATGCCCTAGCACAACTACATGTGGAAAACGCTACTACAGCTGTTTTAGTAGGTTAAGCGCCAGTCAATACAGTAATGGTTGTAAAATCATTGCCACACATCCGATGAGTATACGGACTACAAAACCAGATAACCATCAAATTAAAAATCAGTAAAGCAAAAACAGTCACTTACATAAGATGGGAAGCACAAGGGCCTGGAGCACACAGCAGCCAAGGGATGACCTAAGTAGTAAAGATGACGCCAGGGGGGCAGGTAGTACATATAGGATTTTGAGAGGATATGAGGTGGATGGGGGAGGGGGGAAAGGGGAAAAAACAGGTAAATGCTGGGAGGGGCTAGAGTAGGGAAAATGGGAGAGAAGGAAAGGGGTCAGTTATCAATGGAATAAGAGGAGAGTTGGGAAAGGAGGGGACAATGAAGCGTGATAAAAGCAGGGAGTTAGAAGGCAAGGGAAAAGAAATGATAAACAGATTAGAAATATGAGGTATTCTTAGGACACAATATGTGAGTAGAGACAAGTGAGTGAAACAGCCAAGGTGAACAATCAGTGGAATGCTGATTTTAGAGGTAAGTTAATTTGAGATTGATATAGAGTGAATAAGAAGTAGAAAGGGAGTATATAAAGGTGGAAAGTTTGTAATTCAAGCAGAACAGGGTTGTGTGAAGGGTCAGTAGTAGGAAGGGTATAGACAGCATACAATAGTATGAGTATTTTCTGGGATGGAGGGATAGAAAAAGATAGGGAAAAGTTGCCCCCTAGTGGACAGTCAGGTGAATTACAGCAGAGGTAGTTTCTGGGGAAGGCTAGACTAGGGCTAGAAAGACTATCTATTTAGCTAGGGTAGGTAAGGTTAACGCAAGAGAGGGACTATACTTTGACTACAGGATACGGGGGGGGGTATGGCTGCTGGGTGACCAGGCAGAGAAGCTTGCAGTTAAGAACAGCAAGGAATTAAGCAGCCTACAGATTAGCTTTAAAGTCAGTATGAGGACAACACATACTGTCTTCTTTCCTTTCCTTGGAAGAGCACAGGGGTACACTTATAGGGTGATGTTACAGCTGGTAGGGTAGGATGGGTCCTTAGTTCCATGGTGGGTCCTTAGTTCAATGGTGGGTTCTTATCTCCTAATGGGGGGTAGGCAAGCTGGAGAGATGAGATGTGAAGCACAGGGGCCTGGAGCACACAGCAGCCAAGGGATGACCTAGGTAGGATGACCATCTGTCATATTACATACCTTATACTGGTTCCTTTCCCCAAAAAACTTCTGCTGTTGAGTTCACAAACCTTTTCAAAAATAGATAAAAGTGGATGCAGGGGTGGGTTATATGTTCTAGATATTCTGAGGGTATTAATGACATTAGGTAAATCATTGAACATTAACTAAAAATTCAATTTTTGTGAATAAAGCTTAAAGTCCATTATGACGTTGGGTGTTCTCTCCCTTCTCATTGGGACAAATGTAGTTCCTTTTGCAAACAGGTTGGCATAAGATACATCAATATTAATGTCAGTAAAGGTATATATTTAAAATCACCCAGGGTATTCATTATAATGCTAAAACCTGCGTTTCCGTTATTGAAATTTTCAGTGCATACAGTTAAATTATTTGGGATTTCTATCTCCTTATCGTGTGTGGTTGCCTGCCAAATCAGCCATGCTGAGGTGGCCGATTCATGAAGTAGGAATTACACTGGCTCCTCATGTGGGGTGTGTGGGCCTCCACCACCTCCCATTGGCACCTCTGGTTCCTGTCCCTGATTCACCCTGATGGCCTCAGCTGGGGAAAATCCGCAGATTCAGGGGGATATTCTGTTGGGTGTATGTTACATTCTGCTCATGGTTGTCTGAATCCTTAAAATTATGCTGTCCCCATGATGAATTAGACAGATTTTCTGCTTTATGGTGGAAAAAGTTATTTTTGCCCCAGACTCTGGTGGCTTTGGATAAGCTATCTCATGCAAATAATTGACCCTGTCTCTTTCCAATTTTTTCATTTTAGTGGATTTTAACTGTTGCAGCTGTTGTTCCATACTAGCAAAGATGTGGGCATGTTCAATTTTATTTTCTTCATACCGCACATCCCGCATAATCTTGTCATTAAGTATGTTCACATCTGTAATTAGTTTTTCAATTAATTTTATATTGCGTCTCACCACTACTTCCATGTATTCACATTCTTGCCTGTCAAGCAAAGCCATCAGTTCCCAATGTAAAACCTAATTATTTTCAAGGCCGATCAGGTAATGCCACATCATGAGTCCTTTTGGGACATGTTTAACCTGAATTGATTCAAGGAAGTAAACATTCTCAAGTTGCAATTTCTTGAGTTTTAAAAGTTTGTAAGCCAACTCATTTAGTTGTTTGCAAAAGTTGCCATCATCAATAAGCTGGGTCTTATTATTGAAGCAGTAGCTATTCAAAATACATTCTTTCAAACTGGCACATCGCTGACCCAGGCGTGATATCTCACCAGATTTGGCTCATTCAGTGTTATATTAGGTTGTTAAGTTGCAGCTGCTAAATTAATAATGCTACTGATAGTTTGAGGGTTAAGGTTAACAATACCTCCATGGCTAACGTAGATACCCGCTGCTGGCAAATATCATCCAGTCTCTGGGTCAACTGCTGGATGAGTAAAGTTAAATTGCCCACAAGACATTGTAAATCATTCAATCCACTCTCAGGAAAAAGCAGTGGTGAAGAAGAAATAACTTCATTAGCCATGGTTTATCCAAAACAACGAATCAAAAACAGGCGACAAAGGTACAAACTCTAAATTGGAATAGACAAAAAAACTCCAACAGACTAGAAGTTCTCCCACAACCTAAAATTGTTTATTTAAAACATAAGCACTTTAATGCTACATATAAATCAAACTTCTTCAGATAACTGCATTTTCAAAAACGCCATTTAAATAGTCTTTAGAGTCACATGATCACCACTCAGTTTTAATGTACTGTACAAGCATATACAAGCATGTTAATGAGTACCCAGGGCATTTATTTAAATTTGTGGTTTTGGAAAAAGTGGGGAAGAATACCCGGAGAGGTCCTTGGCTAGCTATTTTAGAAAAGCATGAACTATATTGGCAACTATATTGGAACGTGCACAAGTGGCCAGGGGTTAATGAGAACATATTAATAGAACCATTGTTAAAGGTAACATCTCTTAACAGATAGCAGATACACAAACATGTCAAATTAATATATGGCTGATAGCTTTTGGGTTTCTTTGTAATTCAGTTTCACTTTTTGTTTTAATATGTATGCGTAATAAAGCTGCGGGTATTATTTTAATACACAGGTCAAATTTCTAAAATTCTGTTACTGCTTCTTTCATCTATTAATGCCAACATTTTTGGTTTGACAAGTAAGAGTAGCATTCAACTGAAAGTGACAACGTTACAAATTTTACATCCATATTATTACAATTTAACTGTCATCTCCATGAGCTGCATTATTTCACCTCGGTGGACAGTCCTGACACCTTCTTTTCACAAATATATCTTCACTATCACTAGCATCTCATGTGCCATCACTAATTAATATACAGGCAGGCTCTTAATCATAAAATAAGGTTTTCACAGCAGTTAACGAATCTGAAAACATAAACAGACAAACAAAGAAACCAGTTCATAGTAAATTAATCAAATAGTATGAATAGATATTTCACTTAATATATCCTATCCTAACAAAATAATTAACTCGAATATAGCATATAGTACACACATAGAATAAAATATGCTAACCCAATTAAAAGCAATCTTTATTAACAACAAAGATCACCTAGACTGCCCGTTCGCAAAGCTATGCCTCAGCAAACCCAAAGGCATACAGAAGAAAAACACCTAACACCCTACATACAGTCTCACTCATTGGAGATGCAAATACTAAGCCCCTAAGGCAATCAAACACACTTCCCAGGACTCTCATCATAGGGGACTCCATTATAAGACATACTGATGCCCCTATAACCAGGGTGAGCAAGCAGAAAACAACTGTTAGTTCCTTATCTGGAGCTAGGATCCACCAAATCATGCATGCAGTCAAGGTTTTACACCACAGGAACCAGTATGATTCCATCATAGTCCATGTAGGTGTAAATAGCCTGAGGCATACCTCCAGGACTATATTAAGACAGATATTATGGCGTTCTCAGATTGTGCATAGCATTCAGCAGCATATTAACATCACTGAGAATGATACCTCAGTCTGAATAAAAGCTGATTGATTTTAACCATTGTCTGTCTTTCTGGTGTCATTCTAACAAGATCTAGTATTTGACAGCTTGGGAGAGTATAGTTAATAGACCACATTGATTTGCCAAGGATGGTCTGCACTTGTCTCTCTAGGTTTTTGAATACTACCTAAAATTTTATCCACCCACAGTTCCTTTTTTAGGTCAGCATAGCAAAATCAAATCAGCTGAACCTCAAGGTGTTACTCCTCAATACCAGAAGACTATATATATATATATATATATATATATATATATATATATATATATATATATATATATAGATATAGATATAGATATATATATATATATATATATATATATATATATATATATATATATATACATATATAAAACAACAAAAAACTACAATCCCTCCAAGCCCTCCTTACAAGTGACTGACGATTGCACATCTGTTAAATTGCAGAGAGCACCACAGCAGTGCAAGGTTTCAGTGCCTTCCACTCTTTTAGACCAGTAGTTGTAAAGACAAGGGATAAAGGTGCAAGTGCCTCAACATACATCAATAACAAATATACCTCTAGGCTGGTCAAACAGGATGATGTGCAGGCATTCCTCCATGTGCAGATCACCAAAGACAAAATCTTGTGCCATATCCAAGCCAGCTATAGGTCACCCTCCATGTCCCAAGAAGCTCACAACGCATACTTGGACCTACTGGAGACACTTATCATCCAACCTTACACCCTACTCATGGAAGACTTTAATTACCCATCTACAAACTTGGTATCCTACATGACCTGAAATGTACAGGCACTGAGATTCCTGGACTTTGTAAATACAAGCACCCTTGACGAAACAGTGAATATGCCCACTACAGTTTCCAACTTAATGGACCTCATACTCACAAATATGGGAGAATCCCCCCCCCCCCCCGTGTCTCATCCTCCCTGGTAAAGTCTGACCATAAAGCTGCCTCCTTCAAAATCAAAATCAACTCCATAACTCCATTAAAACCATTAACAGGAACTGTTCCACTGCAAACTCCTTTTATTAAGTGATGGTTTGTCAAAATTCAGTGCCCCTTCAAAACTCAAGAACACAGCAGCCTGTGCTGAATTGCTCACTGAAACTCTGTACAGCCATGTCAGTGACTGCATAGAGGCTGCTTTACCTACCAGAAGTATGCCCAGTACTATTCCCAGAAACAAACTGCCCTTGTGATATCCCAAATTAACCAGGATATACAATAAAAGGAAAAGAATTATGGCAAAAAACAAAGATAAAAATTCTCTCATCAAACTGTATAGGCAACTAAGAGGGCTAGTTAAGTCAAACAAAGCCAACTTTAAGATAAAAGATAACCATAAGGCCTTCTACAGCTATATCAGAAACCTCAAGGGAGCAGACAGCAATGTGCTGAACTGGTGGTTAATGGTGCCACATTCACCCAGCTCAGTGATATAGCAAACCTGTTAGCAGACAAATTCAGTTCCAGCTTTAACCCTCTCTCACACTCAAACATAAACTAGGGAGCATGGCCTGGCTGCACTCGCTAAAGTCAAGGACACGGCCTCAATGTATCCTGATAACATCTGGGGATGCCTTCTGAACAGTCTAAAATATGACATATCAGGACAGCTAGAGTCACTATTTAGCTATAGTCTTAAAATAGGTTTTGTGCCATAAGAAGTGAGAACTGATTGCCTGTAGATTTGAAGCCATGTAGAATTCCAAGTTTACAGAGATCTGGGAAAATACAGACCTATTAGTCTGACTGGTCTTATTTGCTAAGCCATGAAAGAATTATCATGCTCATTATCAGCAAGGGCATAGGTGAGCTCCAGACACTTGATCCAGCCCAGTTTGAGTTTGTCAAAGGAAGGAAATGCTTACTAAACCTGGTGGACTTCTTCAAAAAAGGTTACTAATGCAATAATTTAGGGAAAATTGTGCATACTGCCTACCTAGATCTGGCTAAAGAATTTGATGCAATACCCTACTTGGGCATTGCTAACAAACTTACAGAACTAGGCATAAACCCCATTATAACATGCTGGATAGCTAACTGGCTCATGAATAGGACCTAAGAAGCTAGGATTGGTGATGTCACCTCCACAAAGAGGCTGGTCACCAGTGGAGTCCCTCAGGGCTCTGTGCTGGGCCTGTTCCTCTTTGGCATCTGCTTCTCAGAGGTGAAAGCCAAGGTCAAAGGCCTCTGGCTGACAATGTTCACAGATGATTGCAAACTGAGAGCTGTCATTGAATCCCCCCAAAGATGATAACATCCTTTAGGAAGGTCTAACAGACAGATGAGTTGTGCCAAAGCCATGGCTTAAAACTCAATGCCAAAAAATGTTTTATAGTACTTTTTGGGAAGTCAGGCACCCTGGGTAACTGCATCTTCAATAAAACACCCCTAAAAGTTGATTCACTAGTCAGGGATCTGGGAATTCATGTAGGTAATAACCCATCCATTGACAAACATGTGTCCAACATAGTAAGAAAATCATTCTATGTTGCTTATCTTATAAGTAAGGGCATGACATCTAGGTCTAGAGTGGTCATCGTACCACTATACTCAACCCAATCATAGTGTGTAATGCCTCCTTTGTTCTATACCTGACCAGACACATGTAGCAACTGGACCTTCCTCAAAGGTTCCTTACAAAAAGAATACAAGGATTAAACACATTATCCTACTCTGATTGCTCAAAGCTGTTTCTCTTTACTCAGTATCATACAGACATCTGAGAGTTGACCTTTGCCTGGCATACAAGGTATCCCTGGACTCTGTTCTGATGAACCTTTTGTACAGCCACAAAACAAACAGCATTAGAACTACTAGATCAAAAGAACTAAAATTTGCTTGTGATATAAGTAGGACATTTTGGAGAGACCCTGGTACAGGCTCCCCAGCCACGTGAAGCAGAGTTCCTCCCTGCCCCTTTTCAAATGCACCTTGGAACAATGGATAGGTAATTGAAAATTCACACCTGCTTTGGTTCTTTGTCTCTGATGGATAGAGATAGTCAGTAAATCACCTCCCTGCCACAAATCAAAATTGTGGGTCACATTTGGGTTGTAGAGCTAGACCTATAAGGACTATAGTGGTCATTAGCCTAGTGGGCACTTTTGAACCTAACCTGTACATTGGTTATATTTGGTCATTGTCTCAGCCCTGTTTGGTTCAAACCTGACACTTCAATTACATCACTCCCATGCTGAATCCTTATACATTTTCCAGGGGTATCACCAAACAACATACTTCTCCCAAGCTGTCCGCTTTGCCAATCTACTTTCCTTTGCTTCTAGTTCACACATCAGTTCAATAACCTCTATCTCTTTTGGTGATTATCTAGACTTCCATTTTCTAGTTATAGTTTTTTAGCAGTTAGCCTCACAGAAGACAGTTTGCTCTTTCCCCTTTGTTGCATTTAATTGCATTATTACATCGTAAGAACACTAATGTCTTCATTATCTGTATTTTTTGAGACAATAACCTAGAGACCATCTTCTCTAATTCATCCTTACAGTTTACCAGCTTCATACATGACCAAAACATGTGCTTCCATATCCGTAATCCACCCTCATCACACTTCTAACATCGTGCTTCTTCACTGGATAACACATTCCTCAGTGTCCGTCATGTATAGGGATATTTGTGGAGATGCTGTGATGCACATATTCTAAAATGATGTGACTTTTTAGCATATTTTGGCTTTAAAAATAGATTTTCCTGTGTTCTGACCTTTTCCCATTCTCTCTGCAACTTATCACCCTGTTTAAAACATAATTTTCATAATACTTTCTATACTGTACCCAATAATCTTTTTGTATAACAGTAACAGCAACATCTATTTGTAACAGCGTCTGCAGAGGTATTTCTAGCAAAAGATTTGTAATTTCTAAATTTCACACTATATACATTTTTCCTCATACTCTATTTGCGTATCTGTCCCTTTAACACCTATGTCCCTATGTTACTTCCTGTATATCATGTTTGTATTTCTGCTCTTCCAGTAGCTAAGACCCTTTCCTCAGGTGTTCCTATTCTACTCTTACCAAATGGTATAACATATTTCATCCAATTATGTGTTCCTTTTCTATTTAACAGGTTTCTCAGAAACCCCAGTGCTTGTTTCATTATGTAGGGTAACTATCCCCTCTGGTAACTTATCCCCCATTTTGTTTTATCTTCCATTCTTCATTTCAGTCATTAATGCCATGATTGTTTCCATTTTCCATCATAAGTATGTATTTAAAGAAGGTGCAAGATCTTCACCTGTTTCACCCCATAATATATCTCTGGATCAGGGATATTCACCCCTCCACATTTTATGTACAACACTAGCTTATTCCACACTACTCTAGACTCAATACATCCAGTATATTATCCTGTATCATATTCTTAGCTAACTTTACAAAATTTTCCAATAGATGTTTTAGAAATACCTGCAGAACATGTAGTAATAGTGATAAAGTAAAAATACACTGCTTGTATTCTTATCATCCAACTGTAAACATGTCATCCTCCATTTTTGGATAACATCTTTCACCCTGGCCTTCAGCTTTTCATATGTCTGTTTTATAGACTCTTCTAACATACTTCCTAACAATAGCCCTAGATATTTATTACATTCATCCTTTCATTTGTATTCATGTTTCCTCTAAAAATTACTAATGGAATATAGTCCATTGCCAAGGCCTACATTTTCATTTTTTTCATCTTGCAATCCAGTCTTTATTCCACATTTATCCATAATCTGAAACAGGTTAGTAATACCCTTCATATGTTGAGTCACATAAATCATCAGTAGTAAATAATACAAGTAATAATATTTTGAGTCCTCGCCCGTCAGTTTATCCATTTCAAAATCAAATGTCTTTACCAATCCAGCCAGGAGCTCCATATAGCATGCATACAGCAATGGTGACTTTGGACACCCTTGCCTTTTTCTAGTATGTGTTCTGAATTGTACTGACATACTAACATGTTTGTTAATTTTAGTGTATTGCTTACCATATATCAACTTCAGTATAATCACAAAATCCTGAGTAAATTCAAAGGCCAGTAACACTCACATTAGATGATGCCACTCAGCCCTATAAAAAGCTTTCTCTGCTTTAAGACTCACTATGACTAAAGACTCCTTTTCATATAAATGTCAGTCTGCCTACAATCAATCCCAGTGGATTTCTAGTTGTTGCTTCTCTCTTCACCAGTATTCCCATAAGAACTTATCATCAGTTACAGGCTCTGCTCTTTCTCTTCTTTAGGGATCACTGTTAGAGTTGCTTCCTTCCACAATGCAGCATCTACTCTATCTCCAGTACCAAGGTAAACAACACCACCAGTTTTGCCTTCACTACTCCTTCTTATTACAGTCTCCAGACTATTTATCTATCTGTCTGTCTGTCTGTCTATTTTTTGGGGGTAAGTGACCTTCTCAGAGTCCAGCAGTAAGTAAATGAAAGGTGAGGAAATCAAATGCTGGACTAAAACAAGCAGTTCATTAGAGCTCATAGCTTTAATAATCTGCATAAGGGAGATGCTTTCCTAGGACTTAATGTAATTAACTGCCAGGGTATCCAGCTCTTCTCATAAACCTTGGCAACTACAAATTATGTCAAAAAAGGTGTCTAATTCAGGTTAATTCTCTTCCCATCTAGTCTGGGCTTCATACACACTTGCATATTATTTTCAAAATACTCTACTGTCAGCACTGGTTCTATGCTAAAATCTCCTTGTTTCTTATTCCTCATACATACTATATACTCTTTTGTGCTACCTACTGCCTAAGACAAACTGCTTTTTGATAATATGTAGAGTTATACAAATACTTGCCCTATTATAGACACATAAACTGAAACTATGACGTTCTGAAAGTTCTTATGGAAATATTGGTGAAGAGAGAAGGAAGAGCTAGAAATCCACTGGGATTGGTTGTACCAATGGAAACCGATAACTACTAGATACAAATTACCATTACACTTGACTATACATGTGTGTACAGCAGGTTTTTCCCAAAGGATGCCATTCTTCATTATAATTAGATTTGATGGCTAATTTCATTCTAATTACACACAGAACATTGTGGCATGTTATTCTTGTGCTTTAAGGTGTTGATGTCTATAGCTTGATGGTGCTTATCCTTGACTTGTTATCCATTCTATCTGCTTTGTATGTGCTCAGTTGCACTTAATTCAGTCTCTGCTGTGTATGTCCTACCTTTATGGCCCAGGTGGTGGCAGAAAAAAGGTCCTTGAACCAGTCTACTTATCCGGTTAACAAAAAATAAATAAATAAAAATGAAATACAAGAAAGTTTCTGAAAACATCTCATACTTTTTTGTCTAACAACTGCCTGTTTGCCTTTTGCCCATTTCATTTCATCATTAACTGTATAAGTGCCACCTCGTTCTGTATCCTGCATTTCCCCCAGTCTTTTCATCCCACTCCAGCATCTTTCTCATATAGTTTCTGATCATTTTTGCTGTAGGGACACCTACCTCCTCTTACCTTAAACTCAACCCATTCTGTCAATAATGTTTACCAAAATTCTACTATTGTTTATTTACTTATTTATTTAAATTTGTTTACAAGAGTAGAACACTGATCAAACAGTGACCAATTACAGACTCAGCCTGAGTTATATCATACTGTAACAAAACATACAGTATACAAATAACAGTGGGTCATGTTTATGAATAAGCCAAAAAAATGACAAACAGCATATTGATAAAAGAGCTAATAAACAAAGTTGCACTTGTATCCCTTTACTCCTACAAAGCATCTATTAAAATCTGTTAGATTTTCCAAAGTAAGTTAGCATCATTACCCCTCTCTTCCATGCCACCAGAAAGGAAGGCACTGTTCCCCATAACCAGTTAATATGCATCATGTTCATTTTGTTTCCAGTTTATTACAATGCTAACCATGGTTTAATTTTTACACATATTTAAATTTTTGTTCTTATTTGGATGTGTTACAATTATTTACATTACTGGCATAAAGGTCATCCCATTTCAAGTACTTGCTCTTTTCATAGTCTCTTATTTGAAATACTCCACATCCTTTCATATGTAGTGCATGGAATGTGGGGATTACTCTTTGCTATTTGGAACAAGACAACTCCGGGCATAAACACAATTAAACTCAACCGTGAGTCTTTTTCTCTCCCTGTAAACTCATCCCAGCTATCAGCAGTTACCAGAACACACAAAGAAGTTTTCACTTTTACATTTCTGCCTTTTCCTAGCATAGAGCAGGAAAGCCCATCTCCCATTATTTGGTATTGCATGCTTTCAGGTGGAGTTGGTCTGCACCTTCCTGACGTACCTTCGACATAATCAAATCAGTAGTCCCCTCTCATGCTGATCCTCCCACACTGTGACATCAACATTATGTAGCCCGGCCCGCTTAGCAGCCACTATAAACTACTGCAAAAGTTGTTGTGGAACTCTCTTCCGTCCACTGTTTCTATCCGGAGGAAAAACGGCATTGGAGCCAGTAACTTCTCTAGCAAGACAGCAGACAAAATTCTCTGGGAACGTACAGCTTTTGCTGCAACTGTCTCAGTTATTTGATTTCCGTATCTAGACTGCATACAGCATCTGCCCACAATGCTGCCGTTAAAGTATAAAAACATATTTTTCTCCCTTGCTTCTCCTTTTTAGCCTTAGCTTTGTACTGCAAATGCATGAATATTTCTTTCCAAGTTTTGTTATCCAAAGCATTCTAACATAAAATGTATGCTTTGCTGTACGCTATCATT
Source organism: Protopterus annectens (assembly GCF_019279795.1). NCBI lineage: Eukaryota > Metazoa > Chordata > Ceratodontiformes > Protopteridae > Protopterus > Protopterus annectens. The sequence goes on along the minus strand of NC_056728.1, from coordinate 977,363,326 downwards.
CTGCAACTACCCAGCTGCAGTCAGAGCATGTATGTCTATGAGTGTTTCTGTCTGCATGTGTGCGAGTGAATGCGGGCCTGAAAGCAGCATTTATGTCTAGGTGAATGCAGAGTGTTAGATATTATGAATATAAGGCTGAAATTAATTCTGTTGTAAATATGCTGAAAGAAAACGCTTGCTTAAATGCAGAAACAGAGTTTAGTAATATGTGATCAGCAACCATACTAAATGACTGTGGCTTAAAAAAATAAGGAACTTGCTTATGAGTGTATTACACACACATCAAGAAAGCTGACTTCTTACAGACATGACAAGAATGTAATCTGCTTTCACTGGACAACAGGACACGTTTTTCTAAGAAAGTTTAAAAATGTGCTTTTCTAATCCACAAGGCGTTTCCTTGAAGACAGTTTACTTATCAGCATTTGCACAAGAACAGATGAGTCAGCATTTGTGTCATAAAGGCAGTATCTTTCCAAAACCAAGAGGGTGTGTGTTTAACTAAAAAATATATAAAGTCTGTATTAAATCTAGTTATGTTAGGGGTATGGTAGGGACACATTTGTTGTCCTGAGGTAAATGTTATATCTCTCACAGCATCTGTACTATACGAGAAGTAAAGTGGAACAGTACTTTAATCTGCAACGTTAGTCCGTTTGGTTTATTATAAAAAGTTATTTGTTACTGCTCTAAAGTTGATGTTGCAAAGTATATTCTCTCATCAGTGTATATTCTGCAAGTTTCTGAATGCAACTATAACCAGACTTTGATTCCAGCCAGCAAGACTGAGTGTCTTAAGAAGACTTCAAATCCCACAGCAAGCAAACAGTAAGAAGCCATATAATTTTTCAATGGCAAGCTAGCCTGCATTTGAACCTAAAACCTAAAATCTGCATTTGAACCTAATACCTGCATTTGAACCTATAATCTGCATTCAAACACAGGAGGAGTGATGGTAAGCCCTGCAGAGGGTTACTTCAGTTAAATTGCAGTAACTAACATTTGTACGTATGTGTAAATCCTAAACAGAAGTATTCCAGTTTATGCAGCTTGCAGTAGTAAAGTTTTTTTAGATGTCTAAAATCTGGAGTGAGACTAGTTCAAGAAAGTCGCAGTGCCATAAATTCTTCAAGAAAAGGTGGATGTCCACTTGTACAGCAGTCCGCTGCCTGTTGTACTTCACCAGCTTCTCAAGTGACTTTGAAAAATTTCCAGCCATCTGCAACAACAGCCTGATCACCTGTTTTCTTGCTCACTGGTAAGACTTTTTTCTACGTCACATTTTTTAGTATGGATGCTATTCAACAGTTTGGATATTAGACAGTTTGGATATTAGACATTTTGGATGTTATGTGACAGTATGGATATTTTCATACATAATTCAAGCAAATGTAAAAAATTGCAATGTTGGTATACACAGCATATTAGTACATATTAAAACATTAGGGCAGGTTGATAGTAAGGCATTATGCAAATGTATTACAATATTTAACTGGTATCTCAAAAAAAACATGTGAAATATGACAAATGTTTATTGTGTGTTTCAACAAAAACTGCATTTTGTGTATTATGCCATAAAAAAGTATTGCATGATATTGCTAAAACAATAGACTATAAAGACAGATCTGTTCATGATAAAGAATTAACTAAGGGCAAAGTGTTTCCATTACATTCTGATGTTGAACAGTTATGTCCTGTCACCACATGAGTCAAATCAGTTACCGATAGAACCCCTAGTACTTTTTGTTACAAAGGAATGTAGTAAACTTCTAAAAGACAGACACAATGAGTTCAGGAAGTTTAGACAAGTTATACATACATCTTTTCAAAAGTGCATAGGAGTTTCAAATTCAGCAGAACAGCTTAATAAAAAATGTCAGAAAGACCATGCAATATTACAGGAGACTCTTAAACAACAGTTACAAGATGAAGAAAATAGATTAGCTGAACTGACAGAGACTGACTTCCTACATACATTGGGAAAGAGTAGTAAACTACAGCTGATCTGTACAAAAGAGATATATTTTATAATATGTTTGTGTTTTGAAAATGGTTAAGCTTACATGGTAGGATGGTAGGATCTGACAAATCATTCTCAAATGTTTAAAACTTCCATTCAATTAAAGCAATGTATTTATCAGTACTACAGTAAAGTAGAGCATATGACTGCCATTCTTAGCATAGTCAAAAGGTAAACAAAACTGTTCTAGTGTATAAAATTAAATAAAAATAGATGAGTAAAAAGTTAAAGTCACAAGGCTGACATGATTGTATAAAGATATACAGATACAAGACAGACATGCATGTATGTTATTTTCATCTAGAGTACATTTGTTTACAATGCACAAAAGCAAAAGGCAGACAACAGCAAATATAAATAATGTAAGTATAAACATATGTTAATTAAGCTAATATCTATTTTGTTTTTTACAATTTTTTTATAATTATAAAGTTCTGAATTTTAAAAAGAAATAAAATCACAGATGGTATTAGTTAAACAGTTTTTGTAAAATTAATGGTAGGACAGTTAAATAGTTAAATAAATAAAATACTGAAATCCATTTAAGCTAATTGTAAAATAATGTCTGTTTATGTAGATAGTTATGCAAATCACAATCACATTAAAGGAAAAATGCCAAAAAAATTAATTATAGTTTACATAGTATGAAATGTGAGCTCAGACCTTCATAGACTGGATGAATAGTTACAGGAAATGTTGAGCAGATAAGATAAGAAACAAGACTGCCAGACAAGTGGCTTGAGTTTTTTCTAAAAACCTATTGTTATTAAAACATAATTGTTAAAATGTTCACATGCAACACTATTTGGTAATTATAATAAAACATCACAATTGTGCATATATGTCACGGATAAAAATAAAAAAAACCTTAGTTACATCAAGTATAGCCAGCAGATGGGTCATAGTATACAGTTTAAATAAAGTAGACAGGAGGGTACAAATAACTACAACTAGTAGAAGTAGGCAGCAAAGGCAACAGAAAAGACGATCAAATCAGACAAAGATCTATAGTTTAATAACCTAATAAAGCAAATGTATAACCGAAGTGTTGGGCTGACATACATTATAAAGCAAATAAACAATAGTGCAATACTACAGGGGGAGGGGTACTGTCTCAGTTTTACACTGACTGTATAAGCAGTACTGCACAAGGGTCTGAAATAAAACTACATAAAAAAATAAACAAGGATCTGAAATAAAGCTACAGAAAAAATAAACAACAAGGGTCAGAAATAAAGCTACAAGAAAAAAATAATATTTCATTCCTTCACAATACTCTTTTAGGGGGGAAGGAAAAACAGGTATTAGTGTATTAGACATACTGGTAAACTGGATTAAATCTTACAGAATAAGATATTTTACAAGTTGTTAATAGCTATCATAATGGCTATTATTATATTGTTTAGTATTAAATTGTATTTACAACCTGTTAAACTGTAAAGTTATACTAGATATGGTTTAAAAAACAAGAGATGGCTTAAAATTGATTACAGCTATACAAGACAGAGTAAAGATATGTAAAAAACTGAACAAGATTGGTCACTATTTTTAATATGTTTTTGGCAAAACAATGTTGGTATAAAAAAGCATGAATATTTTTAATTGCTGAGTATGTAGTTTAAAATAACAGGACATATGCATTTGGTGTCAATTCCACTAAATACTTCTAAAGAGACATAATAATTTTCCAAGATTTTGCTTAATATTAATGTTATTAAATTTGTAAGATTAGACTAAATGTACTTTATAGTCTTTGTATATACAAATGTAGAAAATTTCAGTACAAATGATAGTCTTTGTATGTACAAATGTAGAAAATTTCAGTACAAATGATAGTCTTTGCATGTACAAATGTAGAAAATTTCAGTACAAATGATAGTCTTTGGTTGTACAAATGCAGAATGATTCCATACAAATGAGATTAATGTCTAGTAATGAATATGTGTGAAAAACCATGTTTAAAAAAAAAAATGGGTCCAAGGTACCTACTAGATTGAAATGCATGAACAGCAAACAGTCTATGTAAATACATACTGTACAGGATATATTGTAATAAGTTCAAAAGTAATTTGTCAAGTTGTAATATCACTGGTTTTACCCGAGTTAGAGGAAAATTACATTAAAATATTGTACTCATATACAGCTAATGGACTAATATGTACATCACATTCTTTATGCCCAGTTCAGTATTTTACCAAGATGTTAATGAGCAGTCCAGAGACAAACATGATGTTATGGTTAAAATGACATTGAAACTGTATATTTTCAGTAGTGTATAAATGCTTGCAGTAGCACATGGTTCTTGTCTCTTATAGTTAATTCAACAGTTGCAAAGAGTTAATGAAACAGTTCTAAGTCATAAATTAAATTATGTAATTGCAAAGAAATAAATTAATCAAGTTAAACTAAAGCGACACAGCTCATAACTAATAAAATAATTTCACAGAATGGTCTGCAAAAGAAAAAGTTGTTAAATACATTCAGTTTGGTAGTAATACTTTAATATAATTGTATTAACTATGTAAAATTGCATTTTGATTTGTTGTATCAAAAGACTAAAGGTTTGTTTCTTGTGTTCTCTATATAATGTGATCAAAAAATACATATCAGTATAAAATGTTTTGAGTATGTTTAAAAACAGAGGGAATTGTTAGATATTATGAATATAAGGCTGAAATTAATTCTGTTGTAAATATGCTGAAAGAAAAAGCTTGCTTAAATGCAGAAACAGAGTTTAGTAATATGTGATCAGCAACCATACTAAATGACTGTGGCTTAAAAAAATAAGGAACTTGCTTATGAGTGTATTACACACACATCAAGAAAGTTGACTTCTTACAGACATGACAAGAATGTAATCTGCTTTCAATGGACAATAGGACATATTTTTCTAAGAAAGTTTAAAAATGGGCTTTTCTAATCCACAAGGCGTTTCCTTGAAGACAGTTTACTTATCAGCATTTGCACAAGAACAGATGTGTCAGCATTTGCATCAAGGCAGTATCTTTCCAAAACCAAGTGGGTGTGTGTTCAACTAAAAAATATATAAAGTCTGTATTAAATCTAATTATGTTAGGGGTATGGTAGGGACACATTTGTTGTCCTGAGGTAAATGTTATATCTCTCACATCATCTGCACTATATGAGAAGTAAAGTGGAACAGTACTTTAATCTGCAACGTTAGTCCATTTGGTTTATTATAAAAAGTTATTTGTTACTGCTCTAAAGTTGATGCTGCAAAGTATATTCTCTCATCAGTTTATATTCTGCAAGTTTCTGTATGCAACAGACTGTGAATGCAACTATAACCAGACTTTGATTCCAGCCAGCAAGACTGAGTGTCTTAAGAAGACTTCAAATCCCACAGCAAGCAAGCAGCAAGAAGCAAGTAAGCAGATCCATATAATTTTTCACAGAGTAGGTGAGTTTGCATGCATGTGATAAAGTGAGCACTGCAGGAGAGAATGAAGATTGCATGTGAGAAAGCAGTATGTATGTCTATGAGCATGCAGAAAAGGTTGTGTCTGTGAAAGCAGAATGCATGTGTTTCTGAATGCAGAAGTCAGGGTGAATGTGTGTGCATGAACAAGAGCTACTAGTATATGAGAGAGTGTTGAGTGCATGCATGATAGCTGTGTATATCTCTGTAAGAATGCAGAAATGGCTGTGTAATGTGTATGCCTGTGTGTGACACAGTTAACATGCTTGAGAGAATGAACAATATATGTGTGTGTGTGTGTGTGTGTGTGTGTGTGTGTGTGTGTGTGTGTGTGTGTGTGTGTGTGTGTGTGTGTGTAAGCCAAATGTCTGCATGTATGAGAGACGGGTGTACTAGTCCTGCATCTGGCCATCTACTTAGGGTGAGAGCAAGGAACATCATTTTTTTTTTTTTTTGTATTTCTTT
>NC_056728.1:977280423-977356902 GCF_019279795.1 Protopterus annectens | reverse complement strand
TGATTTAAATTTATGTCTTTTCTAAAATTAAATCAACTGAATTGTGGTGTTTTCTAAGAGTACTTTTGAATTTCTGTCCATTAAGCTGGGGAATTTCGTATCACTGACATGTTTGTTTTTAAATTCATTTTGATTATCTTCTTAATTATTTGCGCTAATAACTACTGAATTGTGGCATCTAAGGATTTATAACTTTTTGTTAGTAAATTTAATCATTTATTTTTTGTTCACTGAATATTTCTAATGAATTTTTGTGTCTCTCACTGAATATTTTGAATTTCGTGTTCATTCTACAGTGGTATTTAAATTATCACTCTTTGCCTTTATAAGTGGTTTTTGATTCTTTCTTAATATAACTGGCAGCTAACATTTTCTTAAACGTGAAAATAAGTGATTTAGTAACTTTTAATCCTTTTCATATAGATGTATTTAATCACTTTTTTCCCATTTAATCAATAGTTTTCTTTTTAAGTTTACTGTAAATCTCTGAACTTTTTATCTTTAAAATCTTTTGATTCTTTGCCTTATAAGTGGTATTTTGATTATCTCTGAATTTCAGCTTGCTTAAACTACTGAATAGCTTGCTTAATGATTTAATCCTTACTCTCTTGAATCAGTGGATTTAATATTTATTTTTTTTCCTGTATTAATAACTGATTTTTGTTTTTCAGAGTTTAACTCACTGAATTTTCTGAGTATTTATCATTGCTTCTATATAGTGGTATTTTATTATCTACTTAATTTTGCTTTTGATGTAACATTACTGATTCGCTTATATCAAGCTTTGGTAACTTTACCATTTAGCATGGTATTATTAAATTTTTTCTTATTTGGTTTTTTTATGATTTCTAATAAATTTGGTTTGTCTTACATACTTTGAATCACTGGATTATGCTGTAAATTACTTTATTCTTTTGCTTATAGAGTGGGTATTTTGAGTTTCTATTATCTCAACTAAGTGTCTCTCTACTTATCAGCTATTAAGTTTCTTGTAACTTTATCTCCTCTTTTGCATGTAGTACTGTATTTAATTTATTTATTTGTCTCTTTCACTGAATATTAACTCAACTGAAGTTGTGCCTCTCTCTCTACAGAGTACTTTTTAGAATTTCTGTGCAGCCGTTGATAGCAGTGGTGGGTAGTTTCAGCTCATCACTGACATTCCTGCCTTATATAAGTGGCACATTTTGAGTTATCTCTGCTTAATATCAGAGCTTTCGCCGGCTAACACCCACCTGAAATCAGTTGTACATATAAGTGAATTTAAGTATACTTTTATCTGCTTTTTTGCATGTATACTGTATTTAATTTATTTATTTGTGTTTTTCATTGAATATTATCTGAAATTGTGGTTGTCTCTCTACAGAGTACTTTTTAGAATTTCTGTGTAGCCATTGATGGCAGTGCGGGAGGGTAATTTCAGCTCATCACTGACATTCTTGCCTTATATAAGTTGTACATTTTGAGTTATCTTTGCTTAATATCTGAGCTTTAGCCGGCTAACAGCTACCTGAAATCAGCTGGCAGTATAAGTGAATTTAAGTACACTTTTATCTGCTTTTTTGCATGTAGTATTGTATTTTATTTTTTTATTTGTGTTTTTCACTGAATATTAACTCAACTGAAGTTGTGGCTGTCTCTCTACAGAGTACCTTTTCGAATTTCTGTGTAGCCATTGATACTAGTGGGGGGTAGTTTCAGCTCATCACTAACATTCTTGCCTTATATAAGTGGTACATTTCGAGTTATCTCTGCTTAATAACAGATATTTGGCCAGCTAACATCTACCTGAAATCACCTGGATGTATAAGTGAATTTAATTACACTTTTATCTGCTCTTTTGCATTTAGTACTGTATTTAATTTATTTATTTGTGTTTTTCACTGAATATTACCTCATTTGACATTCTGGCTGTATCTCTACAGAGTACTTTTTAGCATTTCTGTGTAGCCATTAATAGCAGTGGTGGGTAGTTTCAGCCCATCACTGACATTCTTGGCTTATATAAGTGGTACATTTTGAGTTATCTCTCCTTAATATCAGAGCATTGGCCAGCTAACATCTACTTGAAATCAGCAGAATGTATCAATGAATCTAAGTACACTTTTATCTGCTTTTTTGCATGTAGTACTGTAATTTATTTATGCGTTTTTCACTGAATATTAACTCAACTGAAGTTGTAGCTGTTTCTCTACAGAGTACTTTTTAGAATTTTTATGTAGCCATTGATAGCAGTGGGGGGGTAGTTTCTGCTCATCACTTACATTCTTGCCTTATATAAGTGGTACATTTTGAGTTATCTCTGCTTAATATCAGAGCTTTGGCCAGCTAACATCTACCTGAAATCAGCTGGATGTATTAGTGAATTTAAGTACACTTTTATCTGCTCTTTTGCATATAGTACTGTATTTAATTTATTTATTTGTGTTTTTCACTGAATATCAACTCAACTGAAGTTGTGGCTGTCCCTCTACAGAGTTCCTTTTAGAATTTCTGTGTAGCCATTGATAGCTGTGGGGGGCAGTTTCAGACATCACTGACATTCTTGCCTTATATAAGTGGTACATTTTGAGTTATCTCTGCTTAATATCAGAGCTTTGGCCGGCTAACATCTACCTGAAATCAGCTGGATGTATAAGTGAATTTAAGTACACTTTTATCTACTCTTTTGCATGTAGTACTCTATTTAATTTATTTATTTGTGTTTTTCACTAAATATTAACTCAACTGAAGTTGATGCTGTTTCTCTACAGAGTACTTTTTAGAATTTCTGTGTAGCCATTGATAGCAGTGGGGGGTAGTTTCAGCTCATCACTGACATTCTTGCCTTATGTAAGTGGTACATGTTGAGCTATCTCTGCTTAGTATCAGAACTTTGGCCAGCTAGCATCTACCTGAAATCAGCTGGACAGATAAGTGAATGTAAGTACACTTTTCTCTGCTCTTTTGCATGTAGTACTGTATTTAATTTATTTATTTGTATTTTTCACTGAATAATAAATCAACTGAAGTTCTGGCTGTCTCTCTACAGAGTACTTTTTGGAATTTCTGTATATCCACTGATAGCAGTGGGGGTTAGTTTCAGCTCATCACTGACAATTCTTGCCTTATATAAGTGGTACATTTTGAGTTGTCTGCTTAATATGAGACCTTTGGCTGGCTAACCTCTACCTGAAATCAGCTGGAGGTATAAGTTAATTTAAGTACACTTTTATTTGCTCTTTTGCATGTAGTACTGTATTTAATTTATTTATTTGTGTTTTTTACTGAATATTAACTCAACTGAAGTTGTGGCTGTCTCTCTACAGAGTACTATTTAGAATTTATGTGTAGCCATTGATAGCAGTGAGTGGTAGCTTCAGCTCATCACTGACATTCTTGCCTTATATAAGTGGTACGTTTTGAGCCATCTCTGCTTAATATTAGAGCTTTGGCCAGCTAACATCTTCCTGAAATCAGCTGGAAATATAAGTGAATTTAAGTACACTTTTATCTGTTCTTTTGCATGTAGTACTGTATTTAATTTAGTTATGTGTGTTTTTCACAGAATATTAACTCAACTGAAGTTGCCACTGTTTCTCTACAGAGTACTTTTACAATTTCTGTGGAGCCATTGATAACAGTTGGGGGTAGTTTCAGCTGATCATTGACGTTCTTGCCTTATATAAGTGGTACATTTTGAGTTATCTCTGCGTAATATCAGAGCTTTGGCTGGCTAACATCTACCTGAAATCAGCTGCACGTACAAGTGAATTTAAGTACAGTTTTCTCTGCTCTTTTGCATGAAGTTTGGTATTTAGTTTGTTTATTTGTGTTTTTCATTGAATATTAACTCAACTGAAGTTGTGCCTGCCTCTCTACAGAGTACTTTTTAGAATTTCTGTGTAGCCATTGATAGCAGTGGGGGGTAGTTTCAGCTCATCACTGACATTCTTGCCTCATATAAGTGGTAAATTTTAAATTATTTCTGCTTAATATCAGAGCTTTGGCCTGCTAACAGGTACCTGATTTCAGCTGGACATATAAGTGAAGTTAAGTACACTTTTATATGCTTTTTTGCATGTAGTACTGTACTTAATTTATTTATTTGTGTTTTTCAATGAATATTAACTCAACTGAAGTTGTGGCTGTCTCTCTACAGAGTACTTTTTAGAATTTCTGTGTAGCCATTGATAGCAGTGGGGGGTAGTTTCAGCTCATCACTGACATTTTTGTCTTATATAAGTGGTACAATTTGAGTTATCTCTGATTAATATCAGAGCTTTGGCCGGCTAACATCTACCTGAAATCAGCTGGTCATATAAGTGAATTTAAGTACACTTTAATCTGCTCTTTTGCATGTAGTACTGTATTTAAGTTCTTTATTTGTATTCTTCACTGAATATTAACTCAACTGAATTGTGGCTGTCTCTCTACAGAGTACTATTTAGAATTTCTGTGTAGCCATTGACAGCAGTGTGGGGTAGTTTCAGCTCATCACTGACATTCTTGCCTTATATAAGTGGTACATTTTGAGTTATCTCTGCTTAATATGAGATCTTTGGCCAGCTAACATCTACCTGAAATCAGCTGGACGTATGTTAATTTAAGTACACTTTTATTTGCTCTTTTGCATGTAATACTGTATTTAATTTATTTATTTGTGTTTTTCACTGAATAGTAACTCAACTGAAGTTGAGGCTGTCTCTCTACAAAGTACTTTTTAGAATTTCTGTGTAGCCATTGATAGCAGTGGGGGAGGGTAGTTTCAGCTCATCGCTGACATTCTTGCCTTATATAAGTGGTACATTTTGAGGTATCTCTGCTTAATAACAGATGTTTGGCCAGCTAACAACTACCTGAAATCAGCTGGATGTATAAGTGAATTTAATTACACTTTTATCTGCTCTTTTGCATGTAGTACTGTATTTAATGTATTTATTTGTGTTTTTCACTGAATATTAACTCAATTGAAGTTCTGGCTGCCTCTCTACAGAGTACATTTTAGAATTTCTGTGTAGCCATTGATAGCAGTGGTGGGTAGTTTCAGCCCATCACTGACATTCTTGCCTTATATAAGTGGTACATTTTGAGTTATCTCTGCTTAATATTAGAGCATTTGCCAGCTAACATCTACTTGAAATCAGCTGGACGTATACGTGAATTTAAGTACACTTTTATCTGCTCTTTTGCATGTAGTACTGTATTTAATTTATTTATTTGTGTTTTTTACTGAATATTAACCCAACTGAATTTGTGGCTGTCTCTCTTCAGAGTACTTTTTAGAATTTCTGTGTAGCCATTGATAGCAGTGGGGGGTAGTTTCATCTCATCACTGACATTCTTGCCTTATATAAGTGGTACATTTTGAGTTCTCTCAACTTAATATCAGAGCTTTGGCCAGCTAACATCTACCTGAAATCAGCTGGACGTATACGTGAATTTAAGTACACTTTTTTCTGCTCTTTTGCATTTAGTACTGTATTTAATTAATTTATTTGTGTTTTTCACTGAATAATAACTCAACTGAAGTTGTGGCTGTCTCTCTAGAGAGTACTTTTTAGAATTTCTGTGTAGTCGTTAATAGCAGTGGGGGGTAGTTTCAACTCCTCACTCACATTCCTGCCTTATGTAAGTGGTACATTTTCAGTTATCTCTGCTTAATATCAGAGCTTTGGCCGGCTAACATCTACCTGAAATCAGCTGGACATATAAGTGAATTTAAGTATACTTTTATCTGCTATTTTGCATGTATACTGTATTTAATTTATTTATTTGTGTTTTTTACTGAATATTAACTCAACTGACATTATGGCTGTCTCTCTACAGAGTACTTTTTAGAATTTCTATTTAGCCATTGATAGCAGTGGGTAGTAGTTTCAGCTCATCACTGACATTCTTGCCTTCTATAAGAGGTACAATTTGAGTTATCTCTGTTTAATATCAGACCTTTGGCCAGCTAACATCTACCTGAAATCAGCTGGACATATAAGTGAATTTAAGTACACTTTTATCTGCTTTTTTGCATGTATACTGTATTTAATTTCTTTATTTTTGCTTTTCACTGAATATTAACTCAACTGACGTTATGGCTGTCTCTCTACAGAGTACTTTTTAGAATTTCTATGTAGCCATTGATAGCAGTGGGTAGTAGTTTCAGCTCATCACTGACATTCTTGCCTTATATAAGTAGTACATTTTGAATTATCTCTGCTTAACATCAGAGCTTTGGTCGGCTAACATCTACCTGATTTCAACTGGATTTATAAGTGAAGTTAAGTACACTTTTATCTGCTCTTTTGCATGTAGTACTGTATTTAATGTATTTATTTGTGTTTTTCACTGAATATTAACTCAACTGAAGTTGTGGCTGTCTCTCTACAGAGTATTTTTTATAATTTCTGTGTAGCCATTGATAGCAGTGGGGGGGGGGGGTAGTTTCAGCTCATCACAGACATTCTTGCCTTATCTAAGTGGTACATTTTGAACCATCTCTGCCTAATATCATAGCTTTGGCCAGCTAACATCTTCCTGAAATCAGCTGGAAATATAAGTGAATTTAAGTACACTTTTATATTCTCTTTTGCGTGTAGTACTGTATTTAATTTATTAATTTGTTTTTCACTGAATATTAACTCAACTGAACTTGTCACTGTTTCTCTACAGAGTACTTTTTATAATTTCTGTGTAGCCATAGATAGCAGTGGGGGTAGCTTCAGCTCATCACTGACATTCTTGCCTTATATAAGTAGTACATTTTGAATAATCTCTGCTTAATATCAGAGCTTTGGCCGGCTAACATCAACCTGATTTCAACTGGATTTATAAGTGAAGTTAAGTACACGTTTAGCGGCTCTTTTGCATGGAGTACTGTATTTAATGTATTTATTTGTGTTTTTCAATGAATATTAACTCAACTGAAGTTGTGGCCGTCTTTCTACAGAGTACTTTTTAGAATTTATGTGTAGCCATTGATAGCAGTGGGAGGTAGTTTCAGCTCATCACTGACATTCTTGCCTTATATAAGTGGCACATTATGAGTTATCTCTGCTTAATATCAAAGCTTTGGTCTGCTAACTTCTACCTGAAATCAGCTGGACGTATAAGTGAATTTAAGTACACTTTTATCTGCTCTTTTACCTGCAGTACTGTATTTAATGTATTTGTCTTTTTCACTGAATAGTAGCTCAACTGAAGTTGTGGCTGTCTCTCTACAGAGTACTTTTTAGAATTTCTGTGAAGCTATTGATTGCAGTGGGGGAAAGTTTCAGCTCATCCCTGACATCCTTGCCTTATATAAGTGGTACACTTTGAGTTATCTCTGCTTAATATCACAGCTTTGGCCAGCTAACATCTACCTGAAATCAGCTGTACATATAAGTGAATTTAAGTACATTTTCATCTGCTCTTTTGCATGTATACTGTATTTAATTTATTTGTTTGTGCTTTTCACTGAATATTAACTCAACTGAAGTTGTGGCTGTCTCTCTACAGAGTACTTTTTAGAATTTCTGCGTAGCCATTGATAGCAATGGGGAGTAGTTTTAGCTCATTACTGACATTCTTGCCTTATATAAGTCGTACAATTTCAGCTATCTCTGCTTAATATCAGAGCTTTGGCCGGCTAACATCTACCGGAAATCAGCTGGACATATAAGTGAAATTAAGTACACTTTTATCTGCTCTTTTGCATGTAGTACTGTATTTAATTTATTTATTTGTATTTTTCACTGAATATTAACTCAACTGAAGGTTTGCCTGTCTCTCTACAGAGTACTTTTTAGAATTTCTGTGTAGCCATAGATAGCAGTGTGGGGTAGTTTCAGCTCATCACTGATGTTCTTGCCTCATATAAGTGGAACATTTTGAATTATCTCTGCTTAATATCAGAGCTTCGGCCAGCTAACATGTACCTAATTTCAGCTGGAGGTATAACTGAATTTAAATACACTTTTATCTGCTCTTTTGCAAGTAGTACTGTATTTAATTTATTTATTTCTGTTTTTCAATGAATATTAACTCAAATGAAGTTGTGGCTGTCTCTCTACAGAGTACGTTTTAGAATTTCTGTGTAGCCATTAATAGCAGTGGGGGGTAGTTTCAGCTCATCACTGACATTTTTGCTGTATATAAGTGGTACATTTTGAATTTTCTCTGCTTAAAGGGGCACTGGCTCAGATTTTTTGCTAGAGGAGTTTGTTTACATTTTAGTACTCTGTAAGTCACATGATCAGCTAGAGGCAAGGTTTTCAAATAGCCTTTTTAGCATACTGCAGGTTAGATTACACAAACTCTCAGTGGGGGGTTTTAGAGGAAATGCTTAGAACTTGCAGCTGCAGTTGGTCCTTTTGTATTTTCCTTCCCCCACTCATGAGCAATTAGATTAGCTGAATGACTGGATTTTACTCAGCTAGAGATGCTATCTTCTTGTCACACATAGACTTGGAGCCTCTTTAGCAATGAAGTTATAGCTATTTTACTATGTACTTGTTTTTGCAAATAAGTATTCAAGCCTAAGCAATAGTATTTTTCATGCTTGTTGCTACAAATGTTTTTCCCCCCACTATCAATTATTTTTCATACAGTGTGTTATTAGTGAGTGTGTGTGTGTGTGTGTGTGTGTGTGTGTGTGTGTGTGTGTGTGTGTGTGTGTGTGTGTGATGATGATGATGATGTAGGTGCACTTTTATAGTCATACAGATTTTCCCTCATTTTACAGCAAAGCATTGCTTTGGACAGTTGTGCCTTGCAAAGAAGCATGCTAACAAATGTCCAAATATTCTAAAATAATAAAATATTTTGCATTTTTTCTCTGAAAATGTCATGCAGCTTTCAAACTGAATCTAATCACTGCTCTAAAAGTATTTTCTCATTAGCTGATGCTGTATGTTGTCCTTCAGAAATCACACAATAACAATTTGTCTAATAGTGATTCCATCCTACTGGATTTCTTTTCTCACTTTTTTTCTGTCATTCATTGTGGAAAAATGCTTTCAATTTTCACATCTTTCTTGCCTGTTATTTTACACTGATTAGCATTTGCAAGCTGAAGCAAATTCAGTCTATACATTTTACCATATACTTTTCAGTACCATTCCTAGTATATTATAGTAGGTAATTATAGGGGTACTTTTACTAAGACAGTACAAATTAAGTGCTGCGACCAAAATCTCATGCCATCGATAACCTTATATTTTGACAAGTTAGAATAGCTACTTTTCTATGTATGTATATAATACAATCTACATTTATATGCATGCGGTTTGAAAATAACAGCCTCTTCATTTGTTACTGACAGACTTGGAAATTGTAGGCATTTCTGAATGTCTATATATTTCAGATATGATACATATCTGATAATGCAGATCGCAGTTGACATACTGTTAATCACGTCTGTACATTGGCAACATGATAGCATCACATAACACAGTGTTTAGTACAGAGAAGTAACAAAACCTAAAAACTTATACAGATGCAATACTGTCATCTTGGAAGACTTAGCAGGACATCAGTGAACAACACCATTTACATAAGGCCTGCCAGTACACTTCTGGATGACCCAAACTATACAAACATACGCCAGGCCTGAATGAGAAATATTCTACTGACACAACGTGTATTGTCTAGACACCTAGACTACAGATATCATGCCAGTGACACAACAGTGTTCCCACTCATTATGTCACCTCTGGTGACTGCTCTCATTGCTGTGACTGCATATCTCATGCAAGTGACAGAACAGTGTTCCCACTCATTATGTCACCTCTGGTGACTGCTCTCACTGCTGTGACTGCATATCTCACATGCCAGTGACAGAACAGTGTTCCCACTCATTATGTCACCTCTGGTGATTGCT
The DNA here is from genome assembly GCF_019279795.1 of Protopterus annectens. Classification (NCBI taxonomy): domain Eukaryota; kingdom Metazoa; phylum Chordata; order Ceratodontiformes; family Protopteridae; genus Protopterus; species Protopterus annectens. The sequence continues at coordinate 977,347,067 of NC_056728.1, read as the reverse complement.
CTCATTGCTATGCATTGATGATAAGCCCTACAGTGCTATAGCCCAAACCTGAATGCATCAAATGAAAACAAGGACATGTTGTCTCAGTCCAAGGATAGGACTGCCATCACCTTGTCAAATGTCCACAACAATACACACAAGGTATGGTCAGTGTGTTGATGTCACATTTTAGGTCTGTGCAAATGTCTGACATAATGCTGAGGGTCAGTTAAACATTAAAGGGTAATGTAGCCATAGTGACTTATTATGAAGTACAATAATATTATACCAGGTAGTATAACATTCATACACCATGTACATAGTCTTCTGTCATTTCACTTTCTCAACAATACAAACAGTTCTGCTGTTATCCTACAATGTGGAATTATACTTTTAGTACATATGGGTGCTGACTAGCCTGCATCACATTACTGTACTGTCCTACTCTGCTATCCACACCCTCATTTGTGTAACTACCTCTAAATGTAATCAATAATGTGTTCTGAGTATATACATATATATATATATATATATATATATATATATATATATATATATATATATATATAGGTTCATAGGTTCATAGGTTCATACTAGGCTATCTGCCCAAGGGCATTTATAAGCCTAGCCCATAGTTATGTGGCTTTCGCCACCCCTTTAGTTTGAATAAAAACTATGCCTATCATTTTGCTGTGCCTCTGTCAAGCAGTGACGCTGAAGTAATCCCTGGGGTATATCTGCAATCTCCCATCCATTGGTCAAGATTCCTCTTGAACAAGACCAGAGAGGTGCTCTGCCTCACATGTACCGGGATTTTGTTGCACAGCATAGGAGTCTCTGGGTGATGAATCTGTCCCTCCAGCACGTTCTATTTATAACCGTGTCAAGGTTTAAGTCTCCCGCCCTTGTGGTTCTGAGGGATCTAGATTTTTGAGGTGAAGCATATTCATCAAATCTGGGTTTGACATGGCCTTATATGTCAGGCACAGGTCACCTCTGAGCAAGCGGTATGAGACTGAATAGAGCTGGAGTTCTTTCAGTCGGGCAGCATAAGACATATTTTGAGACCCTTTATCCTTTTGGTGAGGAACTTTTGGGGCCTTTCAAGCTGCAGCAGGTGTCTGGTCAGATACATTCGAGCGGGGCATTGTACTCAATCATAGGTCTAATAAGTGATGAGTACAGGGGACGATGACCTCCCTTGATCTAGATGTGAATCCCTTCATGATCAGGTGGGTGATATAGAAGGTTTTCCTAACTACTTTAGCAACATGAGTGTCAAGCGAAAGGCTACTGTCAACCTGGGTCCCCAGATCTCTGATGACTTTTTCTGTGCTCAGTGGATTGCCACCTATATGGTAGCTAGGGGTAGCCTTGTTTTTCCCAAAGGGTATGACTATGCATTTTTGGCGTTTAACTTCAGGCCATGGCTCTGGCACCAGTTATCCATTTCTGTGAGGCCCTTCTGGAGGATATCTGTGTCAGATGTGTTTTCGACTATGGCCCAGTTTGCAGTCATCTGCAAACTTTGTCAGCCATAACCCTCCTGTGTTTGCTTGTACTTCAGAAAAGTAGATGCCGAACAAGAGTGGACCCAGGACTGAGCCCTGTGGGACACCACTTGTGACAGGCTTTGAGTCTGACATGGCTCCAGCAACTCTGACCCTGTGGGTTCTGTCACTTAGCCAGTTTGCAACCCATCTTGTGATGTATGGGTTTACATTCAAGCTGATGAGTTTTTCGATGATACCTGAGTGGGGTATTGTGTCGAAGGCCTTTGCCAGGTCGAGGTAGGCTGTATGGACTGCCTTTCCCTCATCAATGGCCTTGGTGACTGTCTCGAAAAGTCAACCAAGTTTAAGAGGCAGGATCTGCCTTTGACAAAGCCAAACTGAGTTGGATCCAAAGTCTGCAAGTTCCTATGTCTTTATTTATGAGTTCCATTATGATCCTCTCCATGGCTTTGCAGATAAGGCTTGTCAAGCTAATGGGGCGGTAATTTCCAGGGTCTGTGGAGGCACCGCCCTTATGAAGTGGGACCACAGTCGCCGGCGCCACTCCTTGGAGTGCGTATCCTGAGGTGAGGCTAAGATTTAACAGCTGTCCTAACTGTGGGTTTAATTCCTCATTCAGTTCAGGTAGCACACAGCCGGGGACACCATCCGGTCCCATGGATGCTGTGTTTTTGCCTTAGTGAGGGCAGTTCTCACCTGGGCGTTGGAGATGTTTGGGGGCTACAATCCTCTGGAATAGATATCTCTCCTTTGGGGGAGGGAGAAGTTTGCACTGAACCTGTCAGCCAGTATGTTGGCAATGTGTGTAGGTTCAGTAATTTTCACATCATTTTGAACTAATTCTGAGCATATCTGGGAGTTTCCTCCTAGGTTTCTAACATAGCTAAAGAAGGCCTTATGATTCTCTTTAGAGTCCTTGGCGATTTTTCTCTCAAAATTTGCCTTGGATGATTTTATGAGAGCTCTTAGTTTTTACTTATAATGATCAAAGGTGTCTTACCTTTCAAGGATTTTGCTCTATCTTGTAGTAGCTTCCTCCTTTTGTTGTAGAGCTTGTTTATGGCTGGGGTCCACCAGACTGGACGCTTGCCTTTGGTACAGAGAGTCTTAGTTTTGTTTGGGATTGCCTGATCCATGCAGTCCTGTAGGTGCTGGTAGAAGGCATTTGTAAGTGATTCAGCGGTTTGAGTAATGTTTACCACTGGCTCAGGGGCCTTAAAGGAGACCACACTAGTTTTAGAAGTGTGAAATCGGCTTTTGAGAAGTTTTTCACTGTGGTCTTTTTGTTTCAGGTGGGCGGGATGAGGACCTCCAGCGAGATTAGTTTATGATCTGATCTCACCAGTGAGGGTATACTTCGGTGTTGAACATTTTGATCCCATGTTCGTGATGATGAGATCAAGTATGTTTTCTCCTCTTGTGGGGATGGTGACTAGTTGTTCCATGGCATTTGAGTTTATGAACTCCAGGAATCTTTGGGTTAGAGTGTTCGGGCTTGAGTAGTGTTCCCAGTCTATATTAGGGTAGTTAAAGTCACCTAGTATGATGGTGTTTGGAGATACATTTATCCCTCCAATGTTTTCAGGAAGGCCATGTGAGGTTCCTGAGTTTGAGAGGGTGGCCTGTAACATGCTACAAATTGCAGAGCAGTCTTGCCTATGGTTAATTGCACCTGGATGGTCTCCGATGCATCATGCGTTGCCACCAACCTTGAGGTGTGGGTGTCCTTTATGAATATGGACACCCTCCTTTCTTGGTGTTGTCCGGATTTTGGGGCGGAACGATGATATGAGGTGAAACCTGTTAGTGCTGGGGTGCTCTCAGGAGCCTTGAACCAGGTTTCTGTCACAGCACAGACATCGATGTTCTCCATATTGAGAAGGGCCTCGAGTGCGTGCATCTTGAGATTGAGACTTCTGGCATTGAGCAGCATTACCCTTAGTTTTTTCCTTTTGGTGTTCTAGGGTGGTAGGTTTAGAATTTGAGCCTTGCCTAAAAAAGGCACTATGGGGGTGGCAAGAGCCTTTGCCAATATCCGGAAGCCCAGGGTGACAGGTGCAAGCCGTCCCTTGCGGAAGCAGCGTGGCTTGTCCAGCATGTCATCCCAGGCAGACAGACATTGGATCCCCTTTGAATGACACCAGAATTTAAGCCAATTATTAAAGCTGATCATCTTATCACTGTATTGTGGCATCATTCTAGGTGAAGGTAGGATACTGCTCAAGGTCAGGGTCATACCTGCCTGGGCTACATAATCAGAGAGCTCCTCGATGTCCCTTTCATGTAGTCCAGGAGTGCGTCTCAGGTCGTTGACACCAGCGTGGACAATGACTGAGTCGTGATTGTACCTGCTGTTGAGAGACCTGAGTGCTTGCGTTATGTGGCGGATTCTAGCACCTGACAGGCAGCTTACTGTGACCTTCTCTTTACTCAGTCTGGTGAGCGGGACGTCAGTGTGTCTGACTATGGAATCACCAATGACAAGTGTGTCTGGCATTTTGTTTGGCCTTAAGGGCTGTGACTGTTTGACACTCTGACTGTGTGGTCTATGTGTTGCATGTGTTGGGTCGTGAGGTGGTAGTTGTTTGGGTGTCTGCTTTGGTGGCCTCTGCTGTTTTGGTAAATTTTTGATCAGAGCCTCCGAGTATGTCTTTGTGTGAGTATGTGTATGATTTGAAGTTGTGATGGTACCATGTGTGACTGGGTATGTATTGTGTGTGGTTACCTTCTCCTCCTGTCTGGTCTTGCCAGTCCTATGTTGAGAGAGCTCAGCCTCCAGTTTGGCCGTATAGTTGCATCTCTCGCATGTATTTGTGGGTCTAAATGACTTGGTCGACAGTTCATATGATCGACTGTTTATTTGGTCGACAGTTCATTTGATTGACAAGCATTTTAGGTGGGGGGCTTCACCCCCCACACCCCCCAATGTGGGGGGCTGTGCCACCCACACACCCCCTAACTATATATATCAACTCCAGGGTCACACAACATTGGGGAAGGGGGCAAATGCTTGTTGATCAAATGAACTGTCGACCAAATAAACAGTCATCATATGAACTGTCGACCAAGTCATATAGACCCATATATATATATATATATATATATATATGTGTGTGTGTGTGTGTGTGTGTGTGTGTGTACAATGAATAATCAAACAATTTGTGCAAAACACAAAACATCGAACAAACTCAGTGGTAATTATCATTATCGCCACCTAAATCATCTAAAATAGTAATGGCAAATGTAAAACATGATTAGTGATTCTGTACCTGCATATTTACATATCTATCTCAATATTTAATTCAACATATGTGTATGTGTACATCCATGCATATATTGCAGTCTTTAAGCTTTTTTGCCTGAGTAATGTGCATGCATATGCCTATGTGTATGCATGCACATAGGCAATTTATTCACATAGGTATACATCTTATGATTAGCAGACATGGTTGATACTAGCATCCATAGTCACACATGCCAAAATAAACTATTTTCATATTCACCCACAAATATGGTACTTGTGAAAGTATATGTTAATGACCACACAAATTCACACTCATGATTATTCTACAAATATCGCTGAACTGGATATGCCCTGCATGCATACCACTCAACTATACAGATGTTTGCCTCTTATTTTTGGTCTTTTTCACAAAATTTTGCTTTTCTGGCAAAACATTGAGGACTGTAGTCAGAAAATAATGACAGACAATTGAGTTTCAGACTTTATACCATGCAGGAGAACCATGCTAATGCAAAACCTGTTATTCTATCAATTTAAGTTTGTAAAACCAATATTTAAAAAATGTTCCTATTTTTGGGCCTTTGTCCCTCTATTATTTATGGCTTTTTTCCAGATTTCTTGCTCTAAGAGGTTGCGAGGTATGCCTGCATGATAACACTTACTGCAAAGTTTAGCATTACACATTGTACAATTTTTAATTTCTGAACACCAGCCTACTGTGTTTTATGTCCTGTAAGAGCAGCAACAATATACACAGATTACATGGTACCTTTAAGCAAACATTTAATTGTGCATTTTAATAAAGTAAAACAAATAGATTTGTACTGTACTCTCTAAGGTACCCTGACTTAAACTTAATCTCAGTATGAAATAATTTAATTTATACCCTTTATTCAGCTTTGTGCTTGTTTGTTTACCTATTAATTTCAGTTTGGTAACCAAGAAAGTGGATTGGCTGACAGACTCTTTTCAGTCACAACCTGACCTCCATGGTACAAGACAGAAACAGAAAACGGAAAATACAATAAAGTATTATACCATTTTCTGAAGGAAAGTCAAACAGTTTGGCAAAATGCAGAAGTGGAATTCAAGCACGATGACAGATAAAGACAAAACGAAATGAAGTGAGAGCAAACTATAGCTATAACTTCAAAGACCAAACTAATAAAACTGGACAGACAAACAATGTGAGACGAGATCCAGAACATTTTGGAAAAAAATTTAGATAAAGACATTGCACATAATACACAAACGCCACAGATCTAGCCAACCTGCTGGCAGACAGGTTCAGTGAAAACTTCACCCCCCGTCCCCCATCAGTAAACCAGGACATCCCCAGCACCTGCCCTCTCAAAGGCAAAAAGTATGGCCTCCATGGGACCTGATAACATCCCTGGCTGCATCCTGCATGAACTCAGGCATGAGCTCTCAGCTCCATTAGACACCCTATTCAACCAAAGCCCGAGCACTAGCTTCATCCCAGCTGAATGGAGGATAGCAACCGTCATCCCTCTACACAAAGGTGGAGCTTCCACTGACCCAGGCAATTATAGGCACATCAGCCTAACTAGCCTGATCTTCAAAGCCATGGAACGCATCATCATGGACCTTATAAACAAGGACATTGGCAACTTCCAAAAGCTTGACCCCACACAGTTTTATTTTGTCAAAGGGAGATCATGCCTGTTAAACTTGTCAACTTCTTTGAAACAATCACCAAAGACATGGATGAGTGGAAGACTGTGCACAGCACCTACGTTGACCTCGCCAAAGCCTTTGACACTATTCCTCACTTGGGCATAATAGATAAACTCTCCCAGCTAGTCATCAACCTGTATGTTACCAAATGGGTAGCTAACTGGCTCACTGATAGAACCCACTCAGTCAAAGTAGGGGAAGCCACCTCTAGTAGACCAGTAACGAGCGGTGTACCCCAAGGATCGGTTTTGGGGCCTCTACTGATTGGGATATACTTTTCTGAGGTGCAAGCCAAAACCAGTGGTCTGTGTCTGACCAGGTTTGCAGATGACTGCAAGCTGGGTGCTGTCTTGAATTCCTCTAGTGATGTGAACATCCTCCAAGAGGGCCTTACCCAAACTAATGACTGCTGTCAGACGTATGGCCTCAAACTGAATGCCAAGAAATGCATCATTATCCTAACAATGTATTAAGCATGTAATCAGTTGTGAAGGACTTAGGCACACAGGTTGATAGCAACCTGACTTTTGACCATGACATTGCCTCTGTTGAATGGAAGGCTTTCTATATGGCTCACCTCATACATAAGGGTGTTTCATCCAGGAACAATTTTGTCAAAACATCCCTGTACTCTTCCCTTATCAGACCCATTATCAAGTACAATGCCCCCTTTGGCATGTACCTTGACAAGCACATGCAGCAGTTTGAGAAACAACAGAGGTTCCTGACCAGGAAAATCCAGGGTCTCAAACACCTATCCTATACAGATAGGCTAAAACCCTTCTACTCAGTCTCATACAGACTGCTCAGAGGTGACCTGTGTCTGGCATACAAGGCCATTTCACACCCAGCCTTGACGGAGTTCCTGCATAACCATAAGACAAACTCCACTTGTGCAACTTATATATATATATATATATATATATATATATATATATATATATATATGTACACACACACACAATGTGGTAGGACTGAAAAGCTACAAACTAACAAATTGTGTAGAATGTAAAATATATTCTCCAACACAACAAATAAATACATTAAATACATTTACAAAATGCTATTCAGAACAGTTTTGGTTGCACAAAGGTGGTGAGAAATTTTGCTAATAATATCCTGTTAACTTTGATGCTCAAATTAAATTAAATTACATTGAAAAATAAATACGCACATTAGACACAAAGTACAGGGATGAAATACAATCAGAAACAATGACCTGAGAACACTTTGGCAAAAAATTACAGTATCATTGTATTTGTTATTCATCAAGTCATTAAAGTATGAGGAGATTCCTCAAGAATGGAGACGTGCACGTGTGCAACCCATATTTAAGGGATAGGGGACCAGGACAGATCCAGAGTCACAGATACCCATAACTTAACATTGGAAACATGCTCATGAGCAACCCATATTTAAGGGATAGGAGACCAGGACAGATCCAGAGTCACAGATACCCATAACTTAAGATTGGAGATTTGCACGTGTGCAACCCATATTTAGGGGATAGGGGACCAGGACCACCCAGACTCAGATACCCATAACTTAAGATTGGAACTGTGCACATGTGCAACCCATATTTAAGGGACAGTGAAACAGCACAAACCCAGATTCACAGAGACTCATAACTTAAGATTGGAGACGTGCACATGTGCAACCCATATTTAAGGGAAAGGGGAACAGGGCAGACACAGAGTCACAGATACCCATAACGTAAGATTGGAAATGTGCACATGTGCAACCCATATTTAAGGGATAGTCAAACCTCACAAACCCAGAGTCACAGAGACTCATAACGTAAAATTGAAGATATGCACTTGTTCAACCCATGTTTAGGGGAGAGAGTAATAGGAGAAACCTAGAGTTGCAGACACCCATAACGTAAGATTGGAGACATGCACTTGTTCAATTCATATTGAAGGGACAGGGAACAGGAAAAACCCAGCATCACAGACACCCATAACTTAAGATTGAAGACATGCCCTGGCTCATTGCATATTTAAGGACAGGGTAAGAAGACAAACCCAGAGTCGCAGAGACCTATAACTTAAGATTGGAGACATGCACTTGTTCAACCCATATTTAAGGTATAGGGGACAGATGCAGAGTCATAAAGACCCATAACTTTACGGTATTTTTTTGTGGAAAAACAATGGAAAAGGTTATTTGCATAATGTTTCATCAGAATTGAGAAGACTAGCCCCCGGATTCACTATATTTCTGTACAGGACTACCTTAGCCCTGCACGGAAGTGGATATTTAGGAGCAGGACGGCAGCGCGCCAGGCATATTAATGAATGCATGCTGCCTGAGCTCCTAAACGGACATGGAGCATGTACGAGTGCAGGGGGTGTGTCTGAGAGCAGAGCTCACAGAATATACATGCTCCTGCAATCAAGAACAGCAGTTTAGGAATAAGAATGAGTGAGACCAGTGATATGTGTTCGCATACCCCCAGCAACAAGCTTCTTTTTTAATCAAACAGATAAAATTTAACTGTATTTGCGCGGGTTTGCCCATTGCTTAACTATGTTTATTGCAGCTTAAATGACACACTACGATAACAATCAAGATATATGCACATGAAGCAGTACTGCAATAGTGTAGTGGGCAATGCATTTGCCTTGTAAGCAGTCATTCCTGGTTCGAGTCCCACACCATTACATTCCATTTTCCATGTCAAATCACTTTATGAACAATATTTTTTGTTGCATAACCTACTAAATAACATATATTTGTGAAATGGAGTACTGCATTAAATGCAGATGTGAGGTGTCATTCTCATAATGTTGTAAAATCCACAGATAATCGCAAGTGCCCCATACAGTATATGTACACATGAATCAGGGATACAAATCGATGGTACAACGTGTAATGAATGATAAATCCATAGAGTTTCCAAACCCACCACCTTCCAAAAAAACATTTTACATTACTGTCTAAATTAGTGTGGTGGAAAGTGGGAGTAAGCATTATTAAGCAAGAGTAAGCATATTTAAGCAGTGGTAAGCGGGTTTAAGCTTGTTTGTGTGGGAGTAAGCAATGCACTCACAGGTTATGCAATATTAAAGCTGTCTCTGTAAGCATATTTAACCAGAGGTTAGCAATGTTTACCGTTGCGCAAACCCGCTTACAATTGCTTAAAAGTGCCTTAATCACTCTGTATGCAACAGCTGCTGTTCTGGCCAGAAACAAAATAAACAGCCTTTGCAGAACTTGAACCCAGGACCCTGTACACTATAGTCACAGTAGTTAACCACTAAGCCATCACAGCAGTACATAGGATTGAGCTATCACCAAACAGATCCTCACTATAGGAAAATCAAACTGAACATGTGAAAGGAATCTATATACAGTTTATGTTGTATAACCTACTACATAATATAAATATGTGAACTGGAGTACTGCATTAAGCCCAGATGTGAGGTGTCATTGTAATAAAGTGTTGAAATCCCCTAATAAACACAAGGACCCCATATAGTGTACATACACATGAATCATGGATATCAAACACATATATAACATGTAATGAGTAATAAATCCATGCCAAAAAGCAAATAGTATGCAAATTAAAAGTTAAGCAACACTAAGCATTGCTCAGCCCAGCTTACTAGGCGTAAGCAATGTGTAGGCCAGCTAACTCATTTTGCCCATTGGTATACCCCTTTAAGCAATGCCAACCTCAGGTAAGCACGTTTCCCCATAGTTTCTCATTTTCAAAACTGTCCATTCACAGCAAACTGACACAAATTGGCCCTATTTAAACCCAATAGGTGGGAATACATCTCATAACTGGTTGCAGCTTCCTCCTGTAGGCACTATGATGACTGGTCTGGGAGAGGGTGGGTGCTTTCAAGCACAGCACTGGGGCATCCCAAAGTCCAGAGTCATGGCAGGACTTCTTGTGAAATGACATGACCAGAGACTGCTGCAGGGCCAGTACCAGGATTACCAATACAAAGAGGAAGCCGGGGACCATCTTGCTCGTGCTCTCACCAGTGCCACTGGCATAGCCCGAACTGGTGAGCAGGTCAGGCATCACTATGCTGACCTGAAATGTTGAAAGGGGGTTCTGTTGCGTCAGTGAATCCAAGAGGCTAGGAGGACGGGGGATGTGCCAGCTGTGTGTATCAGGCCACTACCTGTTTAATAATTGCCAGTTCATGTGTATTATGGATAGGTGTAGCTAAATATTCCTCTTATGTCTTTGACAGTGGCAGATGAGTGGGCTGTGAACCAGGAAGCCCATGCCTGTAGATTGCAGCAGTTGCGATGTGAAGGAGGTTAGTAATACTCTTGCATGTACTGTCATAGGAAATAAATCTAAACGTAGTAGTAAGTTAATTGCCTGTATAAACCTGTATTGTTTAAGGCATGTACTGCATACACCAGAGAATATGGTAGGTACAGTCTCATATAGGTTGTATGTAAATAAAAGCATAATAGCCTGACAATAAAGGTCCAACTGCTGGACTGCATGTGTTTTCTCTGGTATCATATGGTAATGTAGAGTTGCAATCTGTTAATAGTACTGTTGTATTAAGCACTGTTACCCACACTGTGCTAGATAATTAAAATGTGTAGCAATGTCTGTATATGACTGTTGTAATCACACGAGGTCACACAGTACAACTGAGAGAAACTTATACAGAAAACAGTGAAAAGACAGACAACATATTCCAAATAGCACACTCAACTGAGACGTGAACTGTTGTATTTTTAGCACACACAGCCATGGTTCAAATCCTGGGAGTGGTAGTAGGCTGTATGCAGAATCATATCCCACAACTGTACAGATATGTCCAGAATGTCCAGTACATTGGCCTATATCTGCTGCCTGTCACCCTGTCCCCCCTGTCAAATCAGTGGTATGATCCCAGACGTTTAGGCAACAAATAAAACAAGAAAGAGAGTTTCAACTCGAAAGCTTGATGTAATAAACCCTTTTTTATATGGATGGTTCTGCTGTGCCTTTTGTTACTGGATTTAATCTGGTGTTGGTTCACCAGTATGTCTAGCTATTCTACACCTGTTTCTTGGATTTTGTTAGGCAGCAAATAAGAAATACAGCTGATTGTCAGACATCTATAAGAACAAACCTGTCACTCTAGCAACCCTACAAAATGTTATGAGAGTAATAAGCCAAGTATGTCCCATCTCCACCCCAGTGTTGTGAAGCTGTGACCAGAGTGTGTGCAGTAACACGGTGAGACGTATGTGCATAATACTAATGTGGCATCTGAAAATATGTGTGGCAACATTCAGGTATTGCTAACAGACATTGCCCCCACAGGTCAGTATGATACGAAAATGGTGCCTAGAAATAAAAGATTGATATCCTGTACTGGTACTGTTTACTCTGGTATTGTATGGCATTGTTAGTGTTGCAGTTGCTCTGAATAATAAGGTATTACTCATCACTGTGACCCACACTGTGCTACATAATAAAACTGTCTAGGAAATCCTGTATAACAGTATAGTAATTACAAGTTCAGATTGTAAAACCACAGAAGACTTATAGACAGAAATCAAAGAGATACACATCAATATCTATATAGTACACTCAACTGTGATGGAGACCGTTTTAGTTTTAGCAGAGACGGCCACAGTTCGAATCCTGCGAGTGGTAGTAAGTGGTATGCAGTATCATACCCCACAAATGTATAGAATTGTCCAGAATGTCCAGTAAATTGGCCCATATCTGCCAGCTGTTACCCTGTCCTCCTGACATATCAGTGTGCTAATCTTCGACATGTAGGCAACATTTCATGTCATATAACTGACTGTCAGGCCTGTACATATTTGGAAAATGTCAATGAAAACAAACCTGTCATTATACAAATCACCAAAGGTTTAAGAGGGCAATAGTCAAAATATGTCCCTGTTCACCTGCATGTTGTCAAGACAAGTGTGTGCAATAAGAGATGGACAGGTATGTGCATAACATCAACCTGGAATCTGGGAATATGTGTATAAACAGTAGTGTTAACATACAATACAAACAGGTACACCAGGTAAGAGGTGTATACTGCAGGTAAAACTAATTTCCATTAAATCTATTGTTGGGACATATGTCCTATTGTTTGATAAATACTTAAATTTGCTCCTATGCATGTGCCATGATGAAATACAGCCACATTGGTGGCATGCTGCCATCAATGTACCTGCATGCTGTTGTAAAGACCACTGCGGTTCCATGGATCTAGGACTTTTGATCGAAAGATCAAAAGCCCAAATCCATTACCACAGAACACACTAATGAAAGCGCTTTCATCAAAAAAGCGCTTTTGTTAAAGTATGTTAAAAAAAAAAAACACACAAAATCTACTTGAATGCAGTGGTGCAAGCCCCCCTGCACCCCCACCCCACCCCACTTTAATATTCTCACCCTGAGGTCGCACTACAGTGGGGAAAAGGGAATTTTCCCTTACCACACCGTAGCACGACCGGAACAACAAACATACTTATGCGAAAGTGCTGCTTCGGTGAACAGCACTTTCACGCAAGTATGCTCACCAATTTGGGATTCGGTGAAAGATGCAGACAAGCATCTGTACAGATCCCGGTTCCATATATGCATGTGATCTGTTTGCTGTGCAACTGTTCCATATCTGGTCTTTCAAGTTAATGGGAATATCTATGCATGCTGTTATACCTAATCCTGGAATGTGTTGACTAATACTTACCCACATATGTTGTAAATTTGAACAACATAGCATGTTTGGGAAGGCCGGTCCCAGCAGACCCACCTGTCCCACCTCAGCTGGCCATGACACTATGCATCAGCATGTCTGGGGTCCACTCTGGGACCTCCTCGTCCGCTAGTCCTGCACCACCTTTGGGTGGAGCCGCATCAGGGGATGGGGCTCACCCCCACCTGGGAGTGGGCGTTGACAGGACACTGTCACCCGTCGCCAGGTCCCTGGTGTGGTGAATAGCATAGCAACGCCAGGAGTTTGGAGATCTGCTACACCAGCTTGAGGGCCGCATGTCGCAACTAGAGGTTCAGTCTGGTCCTCCTACTCAGCCTCCACCACAGACACCTTCGGGGATGTGAAATTGCAGTGGTGACTGCCCATGGGTGGGGTCACAGTCTCACTGTATCCACTATGAGGCTCATGGGCTTCCAATTTCCAAACACCCCTCCCCATCAAGGTGTTTACCCCCCAGATGTCATATACCACCCCTGTATGCTGTCTTGTCTCTTGTCTGTTATCCTACCTCCCCAAATATACCTACTATCCCTCCCCAACTTCTCACTCTCACCGGAAAAGAAAAAGGGCAATCTGTTCCCAAAAACAAAATCTCGCCCCACACATAGCTGTCCATTTCACACACGTGTCCACTGGATACATGTAATCTGGTCTAATTGGCTTCACAACATATTATTGTTGTCCTCACTCCTCTCTCAGGGGTTTGAGTGTCCAAATCTATCTCCAAATTCAGTGTATATGCACAGCTGTTGCTGTAGAAGAAATGGGCAGCTATGGAACTTCCCTAAACCCGTCCAGCACATCCCTAGCTATTTTACCTACTGTCTTTCCCTCTTTGCGACCCTTTTTCACCACTATCCTATCAACCCATTTTCATTTCTTTTAAAGAAATTAGCACAGGGGTAAGCGGAAGTAAGCACTTTTAAGCAGCAGTAAGTGGGTTTAAGCCTGTTTGCACGGGGGTAAGCAATGCCTACACAGGTTAAGCAATTGAGAAGCTACATCAGTATAAGAAACTGTAACCAGATGTTAACAGTGCTTACCTACACGCAAACCGTCTTACAACTGCTTAAAAGTGCCTTAATCACTGCCTCTATATATATATATATATATATATATATATATATATATACACACACACATATATGCATACATCTATAGATATGTATGTCTACATATATATATATATATGTCTCTCTCTCTCTCTCTATATATATATATATATATATATATACATATATATATATATATATACATATATATACATACACACACACATACATATATACATATGCATACATCTACAGATATCTATGTCTGCATATATATGTGTGTGTGTGTGTGTGTGTGTGTGTGTGATATATATATATATATATATATTACCTGTATTATATACAGATATATATCTATAGATATAAAAGAGAACATAACAAATATATATATGATCAAAGTCACTGTTATTTGGGCTGAGGGTGCCCAAGCTATTTATTTGTGTTTTTCACTGAATATTAACTCAACTTAAGTTGTGGCTGTCTCTATAACAAGTACTTTTTAGAATTGTTGTGTAGCCATTGATAACAGTGGAGGGTTGTTTCAGCTCATCTCTGACATTCTTGCTTATATAAGTGGTAAATTTTGAGTTATCTCTGCTTAATATCAGAGCTTTGGCCGGCTAACATGTACCTAATTTCAGCTGGAGGTATAACTGAATTTAAGTACACTTTTATGTGCTGTTTTGCATGTAGTACAGTATTTAATTTATTTATTTGTGTTTTTCACTGAATATTAACTCAACTGAAGTTGTGGCTGTCTCTCTACAGAGTACTTTTTTAGAATTTCTGTGTAGCCATTAATAGCAGTGGGGGATAGTTTCAGCTCATCACTGACATTTTTGCCTTATATAGGTGGTACCTTTTGAGTTATCTCTGCTTAAAGGGGCACTGGCTCAGATTTTTTGCTAAAGGAGTTTGTTTACATTTTAGTACTCTGTAAGTCACATGATCAGCTAGAGGCAAGGATTTCAAATAGCCTTTTTAGCATACTGCAGGTCAGATTACACAAACTCTCAGTGGGGGGTTTTAGAGGAAATGCTTAGAACTTGCAGCTGCAGTTTGTCCTTTTGTATTTTCCTTCCCCCACTCATGAGCAATTAGATTAGCTGAATGACTGGATTTTACTCAGCTAGAGATGCTATCTTCTTGTCACACATAGACTTGGAGCCTCTTTAGCAATGAAGTGATAGCTATTTTGCTATGTACTTGTTTTTGCAAATAAGTATTCAAGCCTAAGCAATAGTATTTTTCATGCTTGTTGCTACAAATGTTTTCCCCCCACTATCAATTATTTTTCATACAGTGTGTTGTGTGTGTGTGTGTGTGTGTGTGTGTGTGTGTGTGTGTGTGTGTGTGTGTGATGACGTAGGTGCACTTTTATAGTCATACAGATTTTCCCTCATTTTACAGCAAAGCATTGCTTTGGACAGTTGTGCCTTTCAAAGAAACATGTTGACTAACAAATGTCCAAATATTCTAAAATAATAAAATATTTTGCATCTTTTTTCTAAAAATGTCATGCAGCTTTCAAACTGAATCTAATCACTGCTCTAAAAGTATTTTCTCATTAGCTGATGCTGGTATGTTGTCCTTCAGAAATCATACCATAACAATTTGTCTAATAGTGATTCCATCCTACTGGATTTCTTTTCTCACTTTTTTTATGTCATTCATTGTGGAAAAATGCTTTCAATTTTCACATCTTTCTTGCTTGTTTGACTGCAGTACAGTTATTTTACACTGATTAGCATTTGCAAGCTGTAGCAAATTCAGTCTATACATTTTACCATATACTTTTCAGTACCATTCCTAGTATATTATAGTAGGTAATTACAGGGGTACTTTTACTAAGTGCTGCAACCAAAATCTCATGCCATCGATAACCCTATATTTTGACAAGTTAGAATAGCTACTTTTCTATGTATGTATGTATGCAATACAATCTACATTTATATTCATGCGGTTTGAAAATAACAGCCTCTTCGTTTGTTACTGACAGACTTGGAAATTCTAGGCATTTTTGAATGTCTATATATTTCAGATATGATACATATCTGATAATGCAGATCACAGCTGACATACCTGTTAATCACGTCTGTACATTTACATGATAACATCACATAACAGTATTTAGTACAGAGAAGTAACAAAACCTAAAAACTTATACAGATGCAATCTTGGAAGACTTAGCAGGACATGAGTGAACAACAACATTTACATAAGGCCTGCCAGTACACTTCTGGATGACCCAAACTATACAAACATACCCCAGGCCTGAATGAGAAATATTCTACTGACACAACGTGTATTGTCTAGACAGCTAGACTGCAGATATCATGCCAGTGACACAACAGTGTTCCCACTCATTATGTCACCTCTGGTGACTGCTCTCATTGCTGTGACTGCATATCTCATGCAAGTGACAGAACAGTGTTCCCACTCATTATGTCACCTCTGGTGACTGCTCTCATTGCTGTGACTGCATATCTCATGTCAGTGACAGAACAGTGTTCCCACTCAGTATGTCTCCTCTGGTGATTGCTCTCATTGCTATGCATTGATGATAAGCCCTACAGTGCTATACCCCAAACCTGAATGCATCAAATGAAAACAAGGACATGTCGTCTCAGTCCAAGGATAGGACTGCCATCACCTTGTCAAATGTCCGCAACAATACACACAAGGTATGGTCAGTGTGTTGATGTCACATTTTAGGTCTATGCAAATGTCTGACATAATGCTGAGGGTCAGTTAAACATTAAAGGGTAATGTAGCCATAGTGACTTATTATGAAGTACAATAATATTATACCACGTAGTATAACATTCATACACTGTATACATAGTGTTATGTCATTTCACTTTCTCAACAATACAAACAGTTCTGCTGTTATCCTACAATGTGGAAATATACTTTTAGTACATCTGGGTGCTGACTAGCCTGCATCACATTACTGTACTGTCCTACTCTGCTATCCACACCCTCATTTGTGTAACTACATGTAATCAATAATGTGTTCTGAGTGTGTGTATATATATATATATATATATATATATATATATATATATATATATATATATATATATATATATGTGTGTGTGTGTGTGTGTGTGTGTGTACAATGAATAATCAAACAATTTGTGCAAAACACAAAACATCGAACAAACTAAGTGGTAATTATCGTTATCACCACCTAAATCATCTAAAATAGTAATGGCAAATGTAAAACATGATTAGTGATTCTGTACCTGCATATTTACATATGTATCTCAATATTTAATTCAACATATGTGTATGTGTACATCCATGCATATATTGCAGTCTTTAAGCTTTTTTGCCTGAGTAATGTGCATGCATATGCCTATGTGTATGCATGCACATAGGCAATTTATTCACATAGGTATACATCTTATGATTAACAGACATGGTTGATACTAGCATCCATAGTCACACATGCCAAAATAAAATATTTTCATATTCACCCACAAATATGGTACTTGTGAAAGTATATGTTAATGACAACACAAATTCACACTCATGATTATTCTACAAATATCTCTGAACTGGATATGCCCTGCATGCATACTACTCAACTATATAGATGTTTGCCTCTTATTTTTGGTCTTTTTCACAAAATTTTGCTTTTCTGGCAAAACATTGAGGACTGTAGTCAGAGAATAATGACAGACACTTGAGTTTCAGACTTTATACCATGCAGGAGAACCATGCTAATGCAAGACCTGTTATTCTATCAATTTAAGTTTGTAAAAGCAATATTTAAAAAATGTTCCTATTTTTGGGCCTTTGTCCCTCTATTATTTATGGCTTTTTTCCAGATTTCTTGCTCTAAGAGGTTGCAAGGTATGCCTGCATGATACCACTTACTGCAAAGTTTAGCATTACACATTGCACAATTTTTAATTTCTGAACTCCAGCCTACTGTGTTTTATGTCCTGTAAGAGCAGCAACAATATACACAGATTACATGGTACCTTTAAGCAAACATTTAATTGTGCATTTTAATAAAAAAGTAAAACAAATAGATTTGTACTGTACTCTCTAAGGTACCCTGACTTAAACTTAATCTCTGTATGAAATAATTTAATTTATACCCTTTATTCAGCTTTGTGCTTGTTTGTTTACCTATTAATTTCAGTTTGGTAACCAAGAAAGTGGATTGGCTGACAGACTCTTTTCAGTCACAACCTGACCTCCATGGTACAAGACAGAAACAGAAAACGGAAAATACAATAAAGTATTATACCATTTTCTGAAGGAAAGTCAAACAGTTTGGCAAAATGCAGAAGTGGAATTCAAGCACGATGACATATAGATAAAACGAAATGAAGTGAGAGCAAACTATAGCTATAACTTCAAAGACCAAACTAATAAAACTGGACAGACAAACAATGTGAGACGAGATCCAGAACATTTTGGAAAAAAATTTAGATAAAGACATTGCGCATAATACACTAACGCCACAGATCTAGCCAACCTGCTGGCAGACAGGTTCAGTGAAAACTTCACCCCCCCGTCCCCCATCAGTAAACCAGGACATCCCCAGCACCTGCCCTCTCAAAGGCAAAAAGTATGGTCTCCATGGGACCTGATAACATCCCTGGCTGCATCCTGCATGAACTCAGGCATGAGCTCTCAGCTCCATTAGACACCTTATTCAACCAAAGCCTGAGCACCAGCTTCATCCCAGCTGAATGGAGGATAGCCACTGTCATCCCTCTACACAAAGGTGGAGCTTCCACTGACCCAGGCAATTATAGGCACATCAGCCTAACTAGCCTGATCTGCAAGGCCATGGAACGCATCATCATGGACCTTATAAACAAGGACATTGGCAACTTCCAAAAGCTTGACCCCACGCAGTTTTATTTTGTCAAAGGGAGATCATGCCTGTTAAACTTGGTCAACTTCTTTGAAACAGTCACCAAAGACATGGATGAGGGGAGCACCTACGTTGACCTCGCCAAAGCCTTTGACACTATTCCCCACTTGGGCATAACAGATAAACTCTCCCAGCTAGTCATCAACCTGTATGTTACCAGATGGGTAGCTGACTGGCTCACTGATAGAACCCACTCAGTCAAAGTAGGGGAAGCCACCTCTAGTAGACCTGTAACGAGCAGTGTACCCCAAGGATCAGTTTTGGGGCCTCTACTGATTGGGATATACTTTTCTGAGGTGCAAGCCAAAACCAGTGGTCTGTGGCTGACCAGGTTTGCAGATGACTGCAAGCTGGGTGCTGTCTTAAATTCCCCTAGTGATGTGAACATCCTCCAAGAGGGCCTTACCCAAACTAATGACTGCTGTCAGATGTATAGCCTCAAACTGAATGCCAAGAAATGCATCATTATCCTCTTTGCAGAAAATGTCATCCCTACTAGGGATCACGTCAGTCGCCCTGCTAGACAGGGGACCAGGAAAGTAAATAATGTGGGAAGAAATAGCCAGGGAATTGTTATGGCTAGGCTTGTATAGGCCCTAGAGCTGATAGCCTAGTACCAACCTATGAACCTATAATAACAATGTATTAAGCATGCAATCAGTTGTGAAGGACTTAGGCACACAGGTTGATAGCAACCTGACTTTTGACCATGACATTGCCTCTGTTGTACGGAAGGCTTTCTATATGGCTCACCTCATAAATAAGGGTGTTTCATCCAGGAACAATTTTGTCAAAACATCCCTGTACTCCTCCCTTATCAGACCCATTATCGAGTACAATGCCCCCTTTGCATGTACCTTGACAAGCACATGCAGCAGTTTGAGAAACAACAGAGGTTCCTGACCAGGAAAATCCATGGTCTCAAACACCTATCCTATACAGATAGGCTAAAACCCTTCTACTCAGTCTCACACAGACTGCTCAGAGGTGACCTGTGTCTGGCATACAAGGCCATTTCACACCCAGCCTTGACGGAGTTCCTGCATAACCATAAGACAAACTCCACTTGTGCAACTCATATATATAAATATATATATATATATATATATATATATATATATATATATATATATATATATATATATATATATATATATATATATATGTATGTACACACACACACAATGTGGCAGGACTGAAAACCTACAAACTAACAAATTGTGTAGAATGTAAAATATATTCTCCAACACAACAAATAAATACATTAAATACATTACAAAATGTTATTCAGAACAGTTTTGGTTGCACAAAGGTGATGAGAAAGTTTGCTAATAATATCCTGTTAACTTTGATGCTGAAATTAAATTACATTGAAAAATAAATACGCACATCAAACACAAAGTACAGGGATGAAATACAATCGGAAACAATAACCTGAGAACACTTTGGCATGAAATTACAGTATCATTGTATTTGTTATTCATCAAGTCATTAAAGTATGAGGAGATTCCTCAAGAATGGAGACGTGCACGTGTGCAACCCATATTTAAGGGATAGGGGACCAGGACAGATCCAGAGTCACAGATACCCATAACTTAACATTGGAAACGTGCTCATGTGCAACCCATATTTAAGGGATAGGAGACCAGGACATATCCAGAGTCACAGATACCCATAACTTAAGATTGGAGATGTGCACGTGTACAACCCATATTTAAGGGATAGGGGACCAGGACCACCCAGACTCACAGATACCCATAACTTAAGATTGGAAATGTGCACATGTGCAACCCATATTTAAGGGACAGTGAAACAGCACAAACCCAGATTCACAGAGACTCATAACTTAAAATTGGAGATGTGCACATGTGCAACCCTTATTTAAGGGATAGGGGAACAGGGCAGACACAGAGTCACAGATACCCATAACTTAAGATTGGAAACGTGCACATGTGCAACCCATATTTAAGGGACAGTCGAACAGCACAAACCCAGAGTCACAGAGACTCATAACGTAATATTGAAGATATGCACTTGTTCAACCCATGTTTAGGGGAGAGAGTAATAGGAGAAACCTAGAGTTGCAGACACCCATAACGTAAGATTGGAGACATGCACTTGTTCAATTCATATTGAAGGGACAGGGAACAGGACAAACCCAGCATCACAGACACCCATAACTTAAGATTGAAGACCTGCCCTGGCTCAATGCATATTTAAGGACAGGGTAAGAGGACAAATCCAGAGTCACAGAGACCCATAACTTAAGATTGGAGACATGCACTTGTTCAACCCATATTTAAGGGATAGGGGAACCAGACAGATGCAGAGTCATAAAGACCCATAACTACTTTATTTTTTTTTGTGGAAAAACAATGGAAAAGGTTATTTGCATAATGTATCATTAGAATTGAGAAGACTAGCCCCCAGATTCACTATATTTCTGTACAGGACTAGCTTAGCCCTGCACGGAAGTGGACGTTTAGGAGCAGGACGGCAGCGCGCCAGGCATATTAATGAATGCATGCTGCCTGAGCTCCTAAACGGACATTGAGCATGTAAGAAGTGCAGGAGGTGTGTCTGAGAGCAGAGCTCACAGGAATATACATGCTCCTGCAATCAAGAACAGCAGTTTAGGAATAAGAATGAGTGAGACCGCTGATAGGTGTTCGCATACCCCAGCAACACCCCCACAAGTTTATAAGAGCAATAGTTAATGTATAAAATATAAACAAGCTTCTTTTTTTAATCAAACAGATAAAATTTAACTATGTGTGTGGGTTTGCCCATTGCTTAACTATGTTTATTGCAGCTTAAATGACACACTAGGATAACAATCAAGATATATGCGCATGAAGCAGTACTGCAATAGTGTAGTGGGCAAGGCATTTGCCTTGTAAGCAGTCATTCCCGGTTTGAGTCCCACACCATTACATTCCATTTTCCATGTCAAATCACTTTATGAACAATATTTTTTGTTGCATAACCTACTAAATAACATATATTTGTGAAATGGAGTACTGCATTAAATGCAGATGTGAGGTGTCATTCTCATAATGTGTAAAATCCACAGATAATCGCAAGTGCCCCATACAGTATATGTACACATGAATCAGGGATACAAATCGATGGTACAACGTGTAATGAATGATAAATCCATAGAGTTTCCAAATCCACCACCTTCCAAAAAAACATTTTACATTGCTGTCTAAATTAGTGTGGTGGAAAGTGGGGGTAAGCACTATTAATCAAGAGTAAGCATATTTAAGCAGTGGTAAGCGGGTTTAAGCTCGTTTGTGTGGGGGTAAGCAATGCACTCACAGGTTAAGCAATATTAAAGCTAACTTTCTGTAAGCATATTTAACCAGAGGTTAGCAGTGTTTAGCGTTGTGCAAACCCGCTTACAATTGCTTAAAAGTGCCTTAATCACTCTGTATGCAACAGCTGCTGTTCTGGCCAGAAACAAAATAAACAGCATTTGCAGAACTTGAACCCAGGACCCTGTACACTATAGTCACAGTAGGTAACCACTAAGCAGTACATAGGATTGAGCTATCACCAAACAGATCCTCACTATAGGAAAATCAAACTGAACATGTGAAAGGAATCTATATACAGTTTATGTTGTATAACCCACTACATAATATAAATATGTGAACTGGAGTACTGCATTAAGCCCAGATGTGAGGTGTCATTGTAATAAAGTGTTGAAATCCCCTAATAAACACAAGGACCCCATATAGTGTACATACACATGAATCATGGATACCAAACACATATATAACATGTAATGAATAATAAATCAATGCCAAAAAGCAAATAGTATGCAAATTAAAAA
Organism: Protopterus annectens; assembly: GCF_019279795.1. Taxonomy (NCBI): domain Eukaryota; kingdom Metazoa; phylum Chordata; order Ceratodontiformes; family Protopteridae; genus Protopterus; species Protopterus annectens. The sequence goes on along the minus strand of NC_056728.1, from coordinate 977,324,129 downwards.
TTAAGCAATACTAAGCATTGCTCAGCCCAGCTTACTAGGCGTAAGCAATGTGTAGGCCAGCTAATTCATTTTGCCCATTGGTATACCCCTTCCAACCTCAGGTAAGCATGTTTCCCCATAGTTTCTCATTTTCAAAACTGTCCAATCACAGCAAACTGACACAAATTGGCCCTATTTAAACCCAATAGGTGGGAATACATCTCATAACTGGTTGCAGCTCCCTCCTGTAGGCACTATGATGACTGGTATGGGAGAGGGTGGGCGCTTTCACACACAGCACTGGGGCATCCCGGAGTCCAGAGTCATGGCAGGACTCCTTGTGAAATAACATGACCAGAGACTGCTGCAGGGCCAGTACCAGGGTTACCAATACAAAGAGGAAGCCTGGGACCATCTTGCTCGTGCTCTCACCAGTGCCACTGGCATAGCCTGAACTGGTGAGCAGGTCAGGCATCACTATGCTGACCTGAAGTGGAGTAAGGGGGTTCTGTTGCATCAGTGAATCCAAGAGGCTAGGAGGACGGGGGATGTGCCAGCCGTGTGTAAGTATCAGGCCACTACCTGTTTAATAATTGCCAGTTTATGTGTATTATGGATAGGTGTGGCTAAATATTCCTCTTATGTCTTTTACAGTGGCAGATGAGTAGGTTGTGAACCAGGAAGCCCATGCTTGTAGATTGCTGCAGTTGCGATGTGAAGGAGGTTAGTAATACTCTTGCATGTACTGTCATAGGAAATAAATCTAAACGTAGTAGTAAGTTAATTGCCTGTATAAACCTGTATTGTTTAAGGCATGTACTGCATACACCAGAGAATATGGCAGGTACAGTCGCATATAGGTTGTATGTAAATAAAAGCATAATAGCCTGACAATAAAGGTCTAACTGCTGGACTGCATGTGTTTACTCTGGTATCATGTGGTAATGTAGAGTTGCAATCTGTTAGTAGTACTGTTGTATTAAGCACTGTTACCCACACTGTGCTACATAATTAAAATTTGTAGCAGTGTCTGTATATGACTGTTGTAATCACACGAGGTCACATAGTACAACTGAGAGAAACTTATACAGAAAACAGTGAAAAGACAGACAACATATTCCAAATAGCACACTCAACTGAGACGTGAACTGTTGTATTTTTAGCACACACAGCCATGGTTCAAATCCTGGGAGTGGTAGTAGGCTGTGTGCAGAATCATATCCCACAACTGTACAGATATGTCCAGAATGTCCAATACATTGGCCTATATCTGCTGCCTGTCACCCTGTCCCCCCTGTCAAATCAGTGGGATGATCCCAGACGTTTAGGCAGCAAATAAAACAGGGTTTATTACATCAAGTTTTCGAGTTGAAACTCTTTTTCAAGAAAGAGAGTTTCAACTCGAAAGCTTGATGTAATAAACCCTTTTTTATATGGATGGTCATGCTGTGCCTTTTGTTACTGGATTTAATCTCGTGTTGATTCACCAGTATGTCTAGCTATTCTACACCTGTTTCTTGGACTTTGTTAGGCAGCAAATAAGAAATACAGCTGATTGTCAGACATCTATAAGAACAAACCTGTCACTCTAGCAACCCTACAAAATGTTAAGAGAGTACTAAGCCAAGTATGTCCCATCTCCATCCCAATGTTGTGAAGCTGTGACCAGAGTGTGTGCAGTAACACAGTGAGACGTATGTGCATAATACTAATGTGGCATCTGGTAATGTGTGGCAACATTCAGGTATTGCTAACAGACATTGCTCCCACAGGTCAGCATGATACGAAAACTGTGTCTAGAAATAAAAGATTGATATCCTGTAATGGTACTGTTTACTCTGGTATTGTATGGCATTGTTAGTGTTGCAGTTGCTCTGAATAATAAGGTATTACTCATCACTGTGACCCACACTGTGCTACATAATAAAACTGTCTAGGAAATCCTGTGTAACAGTGTAGTAATTACAAGTTCAGATTGTAAAACCACAGAAGACTTATAGACAGAAATCAAAGAGATACACATCAATATCTATATAGTACATTCAACTTTGATGGAGACTGTTTTAATTTTAGCAGAGACAGCCACAGTTCGAATCCGGCGAGTGGTAGTAAGTGGTATGCAGAATCATACCCCACAAATGTACAGAATTGTCCGGAATGTCCAGTAAATTGGCCCATATCTGCCGGCTGTTACCCTGTCCCCATGGCATATCAGTGTGCTAATCTTCGACATGTAGGCAACATTTCATGTCATATAACTGACTGTCAGGCCTGTACATATTTGGAAAATGTCAATGAAAACAAACCTGTCATTGTACAAATCACCAAAGGTTTAAGAGGACAATAGTCAAAATATGTCCCTGTTCATCTGCATGTTGTCAAGACATGCCCAGAGTATGTGCAATAAGAGATGGACAGGTATGTGCATAACATCAACCTGGAATCTGGGAATATGTGTATAAACAGTAGTGTTAACATACAATACCTCCACAGGTACACCAGGTAAGAGGTGTATACTGTAGGTAAAACTAATTTCATGTATATAATTGTATACATCCATACAGCTGTCCAAAGTAAGGCCACAGGGTAGTGTACTAAAACCTGTAAGGTACAGATCACAGCACTGACTAGGAAAGTAAGGAGAACTACAGGAATATACTAGTTGTTAATTGACGTCTTTCTACCCCCCCACCATATCTGCAGCAATAAACTAAATACACAACTCAATCTGTATGTGCTCCATTAAATCTATTGTTGGGAGATATGTCCTATTGTTTGATAAATACTTAAATTTGTTCCTATGCATGTGCCATGATGAAATACACCCACATTGGTGGCATGCTGCCATCAATGTACCTGCATGCTGTTGTAAAGGCCACTGTGGTTCCATGGATGTAGGACTTTTGATCGCAAGATCAAAAGCCCGAATCCATTACCACCGAACACACTAATGAAAGCACATTCATCAAAAAAGCGCTTTTGTTAAAGTATGTTAAAAAAAACACAAAATCTACTTGAATGCAGTGGTGCAAGCCCCCCCTGCACCCCCCCACCCCACTTTAATATTCTCACCCTGAGGTCGCACTACAGTGGGGAAAAGGGAATTTTCCCTTACCACACCGTAGCACGACCGGAACAACAAACATACTTACGCGAAACTGCTGCTTCGGTGAACAGCACTTTTCACACAAGTATGCTCACTAATTTGGGATTTGGTGAAAGATGCAAACAAGCATCTGTACAGATCCCAGTTCCATATATGCATGTGATCTGTTTGCTATGCAACTGTTCCATATCTGGTCTTTCAAGTTAATGGGAATATCTATGTATGCTGTTATACCTAATCCTGGAATGTGTTGACTATTACTTACCCACATATGTTGTAAATTTGAACACCATAGCATGTTTGGGAAGGCCGGTCCCAGCGGACCCACCTGTCCCACCTCAGCTGGCCATGGCACTATGCATCAGCATGTCTGGGGTCCACTCCGGGACCTCCTCATCTGCTGGTCCTGCACCACCTTTGGGTGGAACCACCTCAGGGGATGGGGCTCACCCCCACCTGGGAGTGGGCGTTGACAGGACACTGTTACCCGTCGCCAGGTCCATGGTGTGGTGAATAGTGTAGCAACGCCAGGAGTTTGGAGATCTGCTACACCAGCTTGAGGGCCGCATGTCGCAACTAGAGGTTCAGCCTGGCCCTCCTACTCAGCCCCCACCACAGCCACCTTCGGGATGTGAAATTGCAGTGGTGACTGCCCATGGGTGGGGTCCTCAGTCCCACTGTATCCACTATGGGGCTCATGGGCTTCCGATTTCCAAACACCCCTCCCCATCAAGGTGTTTACCCCCCACATGTCATATACCACCCCTGTATGCTGTCTTGTCTCTTGTCTGTTATCCTACCCAACCTACCTCCCCAAATATACCTACTATCCCTCCCCAACATCTCACTCTCACCGGAAAAGAAAAAGGGCAATCTGTTCCCAAAAAAAAAATCTCGCCCCACACATAGCTGTCCATTTCACACACGTGTCCACTGGATACATGTAATCTGGTCTAATTGACTTCACAACATATTATTGTTGTCCTCACTCCTCTCTCAGGGGTTTGAGTGTCCAAATCTATCTCCAAATTCAGTGTATATGCACAGTTGTTGCTGTAGAAGAAATGGGCAGCTATGGAACTTCCCTAAACCCATCCAGCACTTCCCTAGCTATTTTACCTACTGTCTTTCCCTCTTTGCGACCCTTTTTCACCACCATCCTATCAACCCATTTTCATTTCTTTTAAAGAAATTAGCACGGGGGTAAGCGGAAGTAAGCACTTTTAAGCAGCAGTAAGTGGGTTTAAGCCTGTTTGCACGGGGGTAAGCAATGCCTACACAGGTTAAGCAATTGAGAAGCTACACCAGTATAAGAAACTGTAACCAGATGTTAGCAGTGCTTACCTACACGCAAACAGTCTTACAACTGCTTAAAAGTGCCTTAATCACTGCCTATATATATATATATATATATATATATATATATATATATATATACACACATATATGCATACATCTATAGATATGTATGTCTACATATATATATGTCTCTCTCTCTCTCTCTCTATATATATATATATATATATATATACACACACACACACACACACATACATACATATCCATACATCTATAGATATATATGTCTACATATATATATGTGTGTGTGTGTGTGTGTGTGTGTATATATATATATATATATGTATATATGTGTGTGTGTATATATATATATATATATATATATATGTATGTATATATATATGTATATATATATATATATATATATATATATAGAGAGATATGTATATATATATATATATATATATAGATATGTATATGTATATATATATATATATATTACCTGGATTATATACAGATATATATCTATAGATATAAAAGAGAACATAAAAATATATATGATCAAAGTCACTGTTATTGGGGCTGAGGGTGCCCAAGCTAAATACGTTTTGTAAGTATTGATATCACCCCTCCTCAAAGCAAAACACATCTGCCCTGCAATGAAACACAATACCAAATGTTGCAAGTCCCATACCCAGGATCCGACAAAACATGGGCACAAGACGTTAACAGTAATCCATCCCACCTGTATGATGTCAGGATGGTATCAATAACATATCATGCAGTAAACTCTGACCATAGGGAATGTACAATGTGGAAGCATTAAACATTCCAAAGATACATAAACACACACACACATATATGCATATATAGATATAGATATATATATATATATATATATATATATATGTAACTACACATGCACACACAAGATATGTATAGGAAGCTACAAATTTAGAGGGTGCACACCCTACTGAACAGCCAGTATTCCTACAGTTACTACCTTATCAAATGGACAGTGTATGAGTCACCCATACAAAAGATAATTGTTGTCTGAAACATATACCCACAGAGAAGTCAAAGGATATGACACCACACACATGTTTGCATACATAGGGAAGTTTTTATTTGTGTACTGTCACAGTTGTGTATGCCATGTCATATGGCTGTTTATACTTTGAAATGCATACAAACAGATTAATGCAACTCTCAAGCAGATCATTTAATACAGTAATCTGAAAGCATAACATATGTTGCTGTCCAGGCGAAGGCCTGCAAGAAGTGCAACAGTAAAGACAGACTGGCCCGCAGGATAACAATCCAACAACAGTAAGTAATGCAGATGTGTAGTCCAGCACTCTGTACGCAGTCCCTAGGGGAAAAGATGTAAGTTGACACAATGGGATGCATCTCTTACATAACAATGCATAACTGAAACCATCACAATCACACTGACAAACAGAACAGTTTGTATGGCATTAAGCAGTAGGCCAGCAATTTTCCCAAGGTGTAATGTGGGAATGTACATCCAGATACCTTAAGGCATCTTACTCCTGATATCCCTCACATGTTGTAACAGACTAGGTTATTTATTGTGCATACCCTCCCATAGACTGACGTACAGGGGTATATGACACTGTTACATACACTGACCTCTGGAATGCAGAAGGGCACTCATGTTTTGATCAGATGAAGCCCACATATATATGAACCCAACCCCACAACATGTGTGGGGGCCACAACAGCACTGCAATGATGGCAGGAATGGCAGCATGACATAATCACAGGCCACTACATAACAACCCCTAACTGAATGTCATATGGACAAAGCCTGGTATGTAGGTGGGATACAAAAGATAATTGTTGTCTGAAACATATACCCACAGAGAAGTCAAAGGATATGACACCACACACATGTTTGCATACATAGGGAAGTTTTTATTTGTGTACTGTCACAGTTGTGTATGCCATGTCATATGGCTGTTTATACTTTGAAATGCATACAAACAGATTAATGCAACTCTCAAGCAGATCATTTAATACAGTAATCTGAAAGCATAACATATGTTGCTGTCCAGGCGAAGGCCTGCAAGAAGTGCAACAGTAAAGACAGACTGGCCCGCAGGATAACAATCCAACAACAGTAAGTAATGCAGATGTGTAGTCCAGCACTCTGTACGCAGTCCCTAGGGGGAAAAGATGTAAGTTGACACAATGGGATGCATCTCTTACATAACAATGCATAACTGAAACCATCACAATCACACTGACAAACAGAACAGTTTGTATGGCATTAAGCAGTAGGCCAGCAATTTTCCCAAGGTGTAATGTGTGGGAATGTACATCCAGATACCTTAAGGCATCTTACTCCTGATATCCCTCACATGTTGTAACAGACTAGGTTATTTATTGTGCATACCCTCCCATAGACTGACGTACAGGGGTATATGACACTGTTACATACACTGACCTCTGGAATGCAGAAGGGCACTCATGTTTTGATCAGATGAAGCCCACATATATATGAACCCAACCCCACAACATGTGTGGGGGCCACAACAGCACTGCAATGATGGCAGGAATGGCAGCATGACATAATCACAGGCCACTACATAACAACCCCTAACTGAATGTCATATGGACAAAGCCTGGTATGTAGGTGTACGATAGATGCCAGAACACAGGCCCATATGTGAAGTAGTGTTGTCATACACTGAGCAAGTTGCTGTTGTTACAGGATAGTCTGCAACATACCCTTAGTCAAGAATATGAAGTCAGATACATAAATGGATGTAGCCATGTACGATAGCACTCAACACACACAGACTGTCAGTGATATATCTGACACAAGACCTGTGTGATGGACAGACAAAACATAACAGACCATCATGTGGATAGGCCCACAGCTGAGAGCTATGCAGACAGACTGCACTCCATGTTAAACTAGCATGTACACACAAACCCTGTAACACTGGTGCTATACAATGCATATGACAAAACTACTCACACTTTATCTGTAGTTCTGGAACCTTATACAAATATGTAGCTGGCCTGAGTCTGCAAGCTCTCTTGTAAGAGGCATTGCTACCTGCTGTCTATAACACTGCTGCCCACACACAGGAAGGATGTCAACCATACAGGAAAGGTAAAGGGACCACGCCCACCTAATGTAGGGATTTATAGTAGTGGGTTGCCATGACAGTAGTAACTGGAAGTACTACACAGCATGCTGCATGCAGGTAGCAAGTGAAGGATACTTATTGGTGCAGAGGCCATCACCTGATCATGTGCATCATCTACACAATCCATGCTGCAATCTATTCAAAGCAGTTCAATCCATTTACTGGAGAGTGAGAGAGAGAGAGAGAGTGTGAAACAGACAAACAAACTAAGAAAGAAAGCAGGCAGGCTGAAGGCCAAGGCAAAGGAAAACAAACAGAAAAAAAAAACAAAAAACAAAAAAACGAAACCTTACAAGCAAACTATCCAGAACAGACATCATTCCCACAATAGGCATGTGAAGTATATATGCATGTAATTGACTGTACTACTTGGTCCATAATAATGGGATAGATGATGTGGAATGATATACATGTGCCATCAGGTGTTGTTGTAATGATGTTCTGCTGAACAACTGCTATGGACAATAGAGTCTATCCCTGTGGGTAGTGGGCCATACCTGTCAACTGTGCAGCACTGACTGACAAGATGTAAGCCATCACAGTTTGTGTTATGTAATGGAAAACATGTATATTACTGTGGCCAATAGCTGGTGGTAGAAGTAATGCCATTATGAAGGACACGTGGGTTCCAGAGCCCACCACTTGCAGCACACTCAAGTTAACATGTAATGTAGCATGCTGAAATGCCATAGCTGTGTAATAGGCTTACCTGCAATCTGTCATTATATATATCTCCCTACTGTTAGGCAGTGTCCATATGTGGCACCTGTCTGGATTGTAGCAAGGCAGAACAGTGCAGCTGTGCAGGAAGGAGAGTTAGAGATTGTGGACCTGATGTTTGAATGTACCCCATATATATATATATATATATATATATATATATATCAACAAATATATACAGCATCATATATTTCTACACATACACACTATATATATATATATATATATATATATGTGTGTGTGTGTGTATGTCTGCAAATATACAAACACACACACATTTGCATACTGTGTGTGAGGGAACATCACATATATCAATACACACACACATATAAAGCAGTAAGTGGGTGCAACAAGGATGGTTATGTGACATGTGAGCACCTTGTTGGAACAACATTGCCCTTGTCTGTGAAGGTGCGAATGGGAATTTGGGGAAGTTATATTTGTGGAGGTGGGTTGGGTTGGTAGATAGAGAGGACAGCCTACAGGGGTGGTATATGACACATGTGGTGGGTAAACACCCTGGATGATGGATGTTGTTTGTGATGTGGAAGCCCCATGAGCCCCCATATGGAAACAATAGGAACAAGGCCCCCAGCCATTGCCAGTCACAACAGCAGCTTCACGATCCTGGAGGTGCCTGGGCTGGAGGCTGAGCAGGAGGAGCATGTGGACCCAGTGATTGTGTACTGAGGGCCTCAAGGTGATGTAGCACATCCCCCAAGTCTCTGTGAAGCTCCCTATGCAACAGACCCTGGACTTGACCTCGGGTGACAGCATCATGTCTGTGTGTGCTCCCATTGGGGGAACATTATCCCCTGAGGTGGTTCCACTTGAAGGTAGTGCAGGACTAGTAGATGAGGAGGCCCCAGAGTGGGTCCCACATGTGATTTGGCCTGGTAACATGACCAGATGAGGTGGGAGAGGGCCTCAAGGTGATGTAGCACATCCCCCAAGTCTCTGTGAAGCTCCCTATGCAACAGACCCTGGACCTGACCTCGGGTGACAGCATCATGTCTGTGTGTGCTCCCGGTGGGGGAACACTATCCCCTGAGGTGGTTCCACTTGAAGGTAGTGCAGGACTAGTAGATGAGGAGGCCCCAGAGTGGGTCCCACATGTGATGTGGCCTGGTAACATGACCAGATGAGGTGGGAGAGGTGGTTCTGCTGGCAACTGTTCCCTAAACTTGCTATTGTGTCACTGTTCTAGAACATATGTGGGTAGTAATAGTCCACACAATCCCAGATCATGTCCAACATCATGCATGGATATCCCCATAACACGTAACGACAGATGTGAACAATCATATAGCAAACAGACTACATGCATATATGGTACCATAGTGGCCCTTAGAATGGCATGCAGGTGACATTGTAACAGGCCAGCAATGATAGTGTCCCCACAGGGAACATGACTACAAACACATAGCACAAAGCATGGTACAATACGATAAATGTCCCAATGGTAGGTAAGCTGTAGCCATACCTACTGAGTTGTGTGAACAGTTTGTTGTCGCAGATATGTTGGGGGGGGAGACAGATATGTATTAAGAACTATGGTAACCTTGCTGTATGAGTTGCTCAGACCTGTTTCCATTTTTATGTCTTTCAGGCAAGATGTCACATGGCAGGTTACCTGTGTATTCAGCGGACGAAAATTTAAGTCATCATCAACCACCTGGTACCAGGTGCTGTTTGGAGGGACAGCCCATGAACAGCAGGAGTGGACCACCCTGTGGAATGATCTAGTCCACAAGGTCAATGAAGTCGGCTTGCATAACCACTGTTATGAGCATTACAATGACCTGCTTCACAATGCTGGCCGGCATGCTGCTGCAGTCCGGGGGGAATCACCTCGCAACAGGGGGGGGGGGTCATGCCATCCATCCCCCGACACGTGTTAAGGAGCTCCTCACCAACCTCGTGGCATCTGCCCACCCGCATATGCAGCAACTAGCGGGGACCATAGTGGAGGCCACATCAGTAGACCACTGTTGTGTATCCATCCGCATCTGTACAGATAGATCATGCATATGTGAGATGACATATATATATATATAGTCTGTTGCTGCTTAGTAGTAATAAACAGATGTGGATAAGCTGTAGTATTGTGGACTTGTACTGTTGATGTACTGTAATGCTGCACCCACCGTGTGCCAGTGCCACAGCTGTGGCTACTGACACCACATCTCTCACAACCTTATGTGGTATACCACTAAGGCAGCGGCCTGTAGCTGGTGAGTATGGTTTATGTTCAGGCTTGCCAGTACATCACTCATGCTATGGCTATAGTATATTCCATGCACACATCTAACACACCTACCCATAATGCATGCCGTACATGTTCACATACTGTTGCTGTTAACTGCAGTGCATCACAGTGGTGACCATGATGATGTATCTTAAGGGTATGTTAGACACCTCCAATATAACTAACATCCTGTCATTGCAAAATGTGTCCAGAGGGATGAACATAATGCTGGGACAAATGGCATACAGTAGCGACATGTGTGAAACATCACCCTTATACAGTGCTACAACAGTGTATATACCAGTGTTACAATGGCAACTCTTACAGATCTACAATACAGCATATCATAATCCAGCGGTCCACAAGCCTTAAAACCTGCAATGTGCTCCCAACATGAGCAATGAGTGTGTAATATGGAATCATATGTTAGGGCAGCAAATATGGGGAATACATACCCTTCACAAACACTGGAAGCCTATGTGTGTACACACTCTAGATAAAATATAGTGGAAGCAGCTGTTGAGGTACTGACTGTATGCATTTGTCATGGATATGCACCTTTCAGTAAGTATACATCCCCAATGGCACACCACGTATTGGTCTGCAGTCCAAGACATTTAGCCATCAAATGTGCACACTTACCTGCAACAGAGGCAGGAGTGGCATGCACACATCTTACATGATATGGCGTGGGCCCCATACCCAGTAGGTAGCACGCATGAGCTGGACATGTAGCCATACTTCACCATTGCATATGCCATGGTAAACTGTGCAGATAGTCATTTATGTGGCAAGGATGTATGGGACAGGAATGATGTAGGAAATAAACAGATGGCCATCCAAGACAAATGATGTCACATGTAGCAAACTGGTCATGTGGGCTGCCCAGTAACATGCCACAACACTGAGGGAGGGTTGCAGGAATGTCTAGCAAGTACTGGCTGTGCATGTCCCATGTCAGCAATTGTCTGGACTCTGCATGCGTGTGGCCTATGGGTTAGGGTAATCAGATCTGACAGCTGTACCAAAGGAAACTTCAGCCAGGACTCCACAGGTAGTGTATGCATAACAGAAGAGAATCCCAAAAGTCAGGCATTGCAATGTCTACTGGTGTACCATGACCACGTTGGAAATCTACAGACAGTATCATGTAAGATACATGTGCTGCACAACCAATGCCTCACCCCACCTCAGGCACACCATCTCCATCTGTACTGTGCCGGTGCCAGTGTACATCTGTATGTTTGCCATTCATTAGCTGGGACTAGGCTGTTACACATGGTGTTTGGGACACTGCAAACTGACACACGTGTAGGCCATAGTTGTCAAGCATCTGCAAAAAGGCTGAAGGCAGGGAGGGGGTGTCATCATGACACATCAGTGCACTGCAGCAGGGATCCTAAGGATGTTACGAATGACTGTATCTGCACACAGCCAGGTTCAGGAACTGTGGCAGACGTGAGCCTGACTCCACAATAGTAATGGCAATATGTGAACTCCAAAGGATGTGCACTGAGTTGACCTTGCAATCATGCAGGGTTGGGGGACATATGTAGGGCAGACTGACCATATACTGGCAAATGCAGATGGCCCATGCTAGTATACCCCTGCCAGGAATAGTAACTGCTGTAGTACACATAACAGTTGGTGCAACAAACCGTCACAATAACAGCGTGCACACATATCCACCCACATAGTGTATACATCACGGTCACCATCAGCACACCTAACACATTTGTTAAACACTGCATTTGAATGTACAGGACATATGTCACATCTCAGGCTCATGTAATGTTAACGTATGCAATGATGTGGTCCAATGGCATATCAAGGAAGAGTGAGTCACATCAGTAAGGGTGTGTACACTCCCCATAGCCACGTTAAGGTTTGACGGTTGTCAGTGTAATACTGTTGTATTGGTCATACATGCACTGCTGATGTTGAGATCTGTAAATCAGACATCAGGCATTCACAAAGGACTTATGTCCACATATCATCCCAGGTATGTGTCGGACAAACACATAGGGGCTGTGAGCATTAGAGCAGACATGACTGACATATTAATACACATTCAGCAGTGGTGTGTACACCTGTGAGGTATGGTGCACAGTACATGTCAGGGTGCAGAACAGGTGCACAGCAATAATGTGTACATGGGTGCAGTGTTTTCCAGGGGAAGTGGCATCACCTACTAACACAGCCCATGCATCACACACATGTATACTGTTGCTAGCAAGGATTGATTGTACTGCATGCTGTTGAGTACCATATGCTATCCATGTTTACAGATGGGTAATGGGGGGTCTGTGTGTACTATCTTTGTGCAACCTCACCTGTAGATGTGTGTGTGTGTGTGTGTGTGTGTGTGTGTGTGTGTGTGTGTGTGTGTGTGTGTGTGTGTGTGTGTGTGTGTGTGTGTGTGAGGGGGTTATTTTGTCTGTAAGTGCAATCTGGTGGAGTGGAGGGGGTTGATGAATGTAGCATGTGTGTGTGCATGTGTGTGGGGTGGGGTCTGTGTGTACTATCTTTGTGCAACCTCACCTGTAGGTGTGTGTGTGTGTGTGTGTGTGTGTGTGTGTGTGTGTGTGTGTGTGTGTGTGGGGGGGTTATTTTGTCTGTAAGTGCAATCTGGTGGAGTGGAGGGGGGGTTGATGCATGTAGCGTGTGTGTGTGTGTTCGTGTGTGCACATGTGTGATTGTGGGGTCGTTCATACGTCAGTACTTCCCTTTGGAATCGTGCAGTACATGGACATGGACTGACACGAGACACCAGAAATACTTGCTTGATATGTAATCACATGACAGCTGATAGTATAATAAGGTCTGTAGCATGCAACATGCATTGGGAGTGAAACCAGGCACAAGGTTTACTGTTAAAACTGCAATAAGCAGAAAGGTGAATGACTACCCACGTATGCAGTACTACAGATACATCGGGGAACTATTAGACAGCACCAGGGAGTGTATCCATATATTACTGTTGTCCACATAATAAGTTGATTGAGCAACAGATCTTGCATCTACTGAGCAATAGTTACATATGACACTGCAGTGCATGACATTATGGAGTGAATGCAGTAGCCCCTAACATATGGGGGCCATTGTCATGATGTCCTGCATACCCAGGGTGAACACTGGATGATAGCAGTGAGGCCTTGTAAAACCTATTCCAATCTAATCAAGGAGGTAATGGAGTAACAGGTCTTGTATTGTGATCACTGGTCTAGGTATTTAGAAGAATGATATGTTAATAACTAGTATTAATGAGGATATGTTACCAAGTGTGATGCAGGATGGGGAATTTACGTGAATAGCAATGGGAATCTCTGTAAACTCAGGGACAGGTAGGTATTATGGTGGAATTACAGGGTGTGTGTGTGTGTGTGTGTGTGTGTGTGTGTGTGTGTGTGTGTGTGTGTGTGTGTGTGTGTGTGTGTGTGTGTGTGTGTGTGTACTGTTATGCAATGCCATACAGGTCTTAAAAGTGTTTATTGTTTTCCCCTCCCAGGTGGCGAGGTGGGTCAGGGTTCCTCCTCCATGCAATCTGATGCTGGTATCCATACAGACACACTAAAATGATAATAGGACTGTTGAAGCATAGGCAGTGTTGTCAGAAACTAAAACTGCACCACTGTTTGCCACCCCTCTGTTATCCACCCCATCCCCGCACACAGTCACAGAGCCTATAGATACCCTATCACCAGTGGCCATAGCAGAGGGGCAGTTGGTGGCAGTGTACAGGAGAGTGTGGTAGCTATGCCTGCTGCGTCCAGACACAGCAGACATAGCCAGATGTCCAGCAGGGCACCACATAGGCAGCTGTACCAGGGTGCTCGTGGGAGGGCTGCTGATCATCATGCCCCTGGCCGAAGAGCCACAACTGTTACCACCAGACGCATGTTTCAGATTGTCATGGGGGCGCAGGCCCTTATGGAAATGTACTCCAGAAAGGGTCTGAGGCTGCAGAGGTCTGCTCTCTCATCTGTAAGTGACAACTTTCATGAACTTGCAGGTGCCCTCCGTGATTATATTGAGGTCATGGAGTGATTGTGGTCTCCATAATGTTATCCATTTGTGTTGTAGGTGTACATGTGTCAGCAGGAGGATGGTCTGCAGTCATATTTCACAAGGGGTATGGCACTGTGGTGACACCATGGCTGTGACATATCCTGGGTACAGTTGAACATGTCACAGGTCTGTATAACAGTTACTGCCTGTGCCACATGGACAGGTACCACCCTGGGACATGCATGATCAGCAACTTGAAGTAGATCCCTCCACATACATGCACACACTTACTTGGCAACACTGGGACTAGACCCCTACCTAGGTATGTAGTGCTACTGATGTGTGTGGCTTTCATTGCACACACCACATAGTGATTAGGATAAAGTGTGTTCCATGTTACATGTTACATGCAGAGCATCCCCAGTCATGTACAGTATGGTAACGGGGGATGTAATAGTTGCATATGGACAATTCATAGTTTGACATACCATCATATACACATTAACAAACACATAACTGGCAGACACACATGCGAGAAACCTGGGCCTGTCAGTGCTAACTAACTTGTTAGTGTGTCCAATGTGTTACAGGTAGGCTGCCCACAGCACATGCATAACAGGGCTGGATTGTGTTATCAATTAACTGTATGGTTGATGGCGACAGCGGTGACCATACAGTGGTAGATGGGACATTTACTGGGGGTAACATGGTGTAATGACAGTGTACACAGCACCCACACTCCACTGTGGATATTGTACACACTTGAATGCATGATGACACTCTGACATACCCACCATCACACATTAACCAGGACTAAGATACAACCCATTGTCCATCTCAACAGTGGTACTATGGGGATAATCATCTAATGCACATGCCACTGGCATAATAGGGTGATGCACTGTCATGCCTCTCCTATAGGCAGCAACATCAGTATCTGCAATACTGTGCGGCAATACATATTGTAATAGAAGTATGTGGCCTTGGAATACTGTACCCTACAGATATACACACATAAACACACTTGCCAGAACTCAGTGGGTATCTCATGCCTAATAACCCATTAGTACAACAGTGTTGTGCTGGTACTGCAAGGCTCAGTTAGCTTTTAGGCAGAGGAGCATAACAGGGTACATGTAATGTCTGGTACGGCAGCAGACACATCTAACTATGTCAGTGGGTGTTGCAGTGGGTATGAAGGCCCTCATGGTATTCTCAACTACAGGTGTACTAACACACAGACACTGATATCCTCAGTAACGCACATGTACACATTTGTCAGTACTGGGGTGCACTGCTGCAGGTGGTCATAGGTGTGTACCTGGCTACTGTCCATGGAGAGATAGGAAGTGTAGGGGATGTATGTACAGTGGTATCATGTCACCTGCCATGTGCCAGCAGGCAATCTATCTACAGACACCACTGTGGTAACCCTCAGGGTGAGCGTGACATGCATCAGTCAATCTTCTGGGTGCCTCCTACAAATGGCCAGTGAGGTGATCCAGTTGACATGTATGCAACATGTATTACAAAACATGGTTTGTGTCTGTGTTGGACACCTGTACCCAAGCATGTTCTGGTGACTGTGGTAGTGTAGTGGAGGTACCCATGGCATGTGGTATACACAGGATGTTGTGTCCTATCTGTGACAGTTATAACACAGGTGGACAAACATGTCAGTGTCAGTCAAGCATAGGCTGCCTGTATGTATCCAAGCTAGATACCTGTCATCTGCACATCTGTACAGGGACTGGCAGACATCAGCTTTCCAACTAGCTATGCAGTAGGATGAATGTGTTGATGTCTGACACCAATATGTATGCCATTACTACATGTTGGCAGCCCTCACTGACATGTGCTGTAAAGACAGTAGTGTACAGTCAATTTCTACATGTCCGATCATTATCCAGTAGGGGATATATAATGTGACACAGCTCACACACCAGGAACATGACTGAGAACTCAGAGTCCATCTATGCATGCATGGGTGCTTGTTTCCAGTACTACAATTAGCAATCTACTCTTGCTTGGGAAAGCACTGTCAAAGGAGTAACTGTATGATAATCTACATGCCAGTATGATGGCACATTACCTGGGATGCTACCCTTGTATGTAACACATTCACATGTATAAGAGTGATGTACAGGTCTTATATACTCAAGTGTCCCTGACATGACACTCACACCCCTTCCTACTGTAATGACAGCACATAGACACATGTTATGTACATGGCATTACATACACTTATTACAGATGTCAATTCCCTGCTATGTTATCAGACTGGGATGTGAGCACTGGTTACCAGGGCTGAGACATGCTTAGCAGGTGTCAGCATTGTTGCAATATAACAGCTAAGCACATTTGCACACTGGTAAGCGAAGCCTACATGGTGTAAGTGCCTGTACATTTAACCATACCTTTGCACCGCTTAGCTTCGCGCAAACCCATGCAAATGCTCTTAAAGCTGCTCAAAACTACCTTAACCACTCTGTTTCCAGCAGCCCTTGTTCAGCCCTACAACAAAATAAAACAGCCCTTGCAGGTCTTGAACACAGGACCCTGTACACTATAGCCACAACAGTACGTCATGACAGCTGTGTAGACAGTTGTTTTTCCAAAACATCTGACAGTAGACATAGGTTCATAGGTAGGTACTAGGCTATCGGCCCTGGGGCCTATACAAGCCCAGCCAAAAAGGTACCCTGGCTTTTGCCACCCAAGAAAATGATTTTCCTGTGCCACTGTCGAGCAGAGCCACAGAGGTGATCCCCAGCATGAATTTCCTATTTCCCATCCAATCATCAAGATTTTTCTTGGAGTGCTAATGAGGAGCTTTGTTTGATATAGATAGGTAGTTTATTCCAGAGTATGGGAAGTCTCTGGGACAGGAATCTATCCCTCCGGCATGTTTTTTTTTTTTGTGGTGACAAGGTTTAGGTCCCTAGAGCATGTAGCTCAGAGGCATTAGGATTTCTTTAATGGAGCATGTCCAACAGCTCTGGGTTTGACATAGCTTTGTATGTTTGGCAGAGATCACCTCTGAGTAGGCGGTATGCGACGGAGTAAAGCTGGAGTTTTTTGAGACGGTCTGCGTAGGCCATCTGTTTGATGCTGGTAATCCTCTTTGTGAGGTATTTCTGCGGCCTTTACAGTTATTGTAGATGTCTTCTGAGGTACATACCAAAAGGGGCGTTGTACTGTATAATGGGTCTAACGAGTGATGAGTAGAGGGGAACAATGACCTCTTTTTTTCTGGATAAGAAACCTTTTGTGATGAGGTGTGCCACGTAAAAGGACTTCCTGACTACTGTGGCGATGTGATTATCATAGGAGAGATTACTGTCCACCTGTGTCCCAAGGTCTCTTATCACATATTGACATATTGAATAGTATTGAACAATCGCTGTGACTTCTACAATTGTATAGTACATAGGTTCGTAGGTTGGTACTAGGCTATCAGCCCTAGGGCCTATACAAGCCTAGCCATAGCAATTCCATGGCCATTTCTTCCCACACTATTTACTATGTTAGTGATATTACTGTTGCATCACATATGTTGTTATATCTAAATATACACATCAGATACAACGGTGTGATACATCTGGGAAGGTATACACAACAGTAATGTTTACACATGACCATGATATGGATATATACATATTCATATCTAGATATGTCTACATGTTCATACACATATTTAGCCATATATGTATTTATACACATCTGTATAGTGCATCATATATATGGCCATGTATAGATCTTTCTGTAATATATATATATATATATATATATATATATATATATATATATATATATATATGTGTGTGTGTATGTACATCATATATGTACAGCTATACCTATTTATGTTGATATATATGTAGCTACCCATAACTATATGTGCATATATATCTATATATCTGTATATGTGTAGACTTATATAGCTGTGTATACATATATATATATATATATATATATATATATATATGTATATATATATATATATATATATATATATATATATACACACACACACACACACACACACACACACACACACACACACATATATATGTTTACCATATGTCCAGAACATGGAGTGGAGTCCTACCTCAGCAACAATAGTCGCAACCTTTTAGTGCAAGGGGATGTCCTGTATGTATTGCAGGTATATATCTAAACTGTTGCTACTGTAACAGGGGTTGTCAACACACATGTTTTGTGTGGGAGGTCACATCTACTATTGACAGGTACGCCATCAGTTACTGACAGACATCCTAAGGACATCATAGTACAATACCACTGATAGCACAGTAATGATCCTGTGGACTACAGCAGAGATATGACCAGTATATGTGGACAGTCTGGCACTCTCTGCTCAGTCCAGAGGTATACACAGATCCCCTTTGTGCGAGACATGTGGACCTAGCCTGGCAATGTGGATGTTAACAGCCATGTACATGGGCATATCATGTAAATACTGGACTACATATGCCCACACAATTTATGTATTCACACATGCCTATCTGTCCTGACACATAATAATTAGTGTTGCAGAGGTGTCATGGCCAGATACTACCCAGTAGTTAGTGACATGCATCTGTACAGAATCCCACTGCTTTGTCAGAAATAACTGTTATGGTGGCCTGGCAGCAGTACGTCTTGCAAATATCTGGACATAACATTACACTGGGTAATTACACTACGCTGCTAGGCATCTAACAAAGCACTGTGCAAACTACAGGCAGACTGTCACAACACTGGCCTACATTTTGTATGGGGGAATACACATGTACCTGAAATATAGCAGGCTCTACAGGCATGTCACAGCACAGAGTAACAGACACCTGTGATAAAGTGCATACCCACAACCAATGTGAACACAGCCACAGCCACATATGGTATGCAAAATTAATATGACACTATATGGACTGTCTGATAAACACCATCCTATGTGCCACTCACACACTACCCTACATAAACTGTCATGACACAGTGTGGTCCAATGCCTGTCTGTAGTATGGGACACGTTTGTGTTTGGCCCTACAAACATGTGAGCAGATAGGGTACCATACACTGGAGCAGCATGTAACATCAGATAGAACAATTCCCAGAAAGTACAGTTGTCTACACTTACCATAATAGCTGTTTGAGTGTATTCACTTTTGCAGTCATCACATTTGGGTTATCTGCCTGCAGGTAGCCCTCAGACGGCCTGAATACCAGAGTCTTCAGATTTCTGCATAGGATGCTGTCGCTTCTTCCTTGGCGTCAGGTCGTCAGGGGTATAAAACATGCAGCCGATGCCATTACATCAGTTTTTTCTTGCCTCAGATGTCAGGTGCCCCCACAATAGGAAGCAATTAAATGGTATGTTAAACCCCCATCAAAAAGCAAATACACAAGAAAAAATAGGTATACCAACCAGAAGGAGAGGTAGAGCCAAGAGAAGTCAGGGTGCCTGAGGAAGGGTAACCAGGACTGCAACAGTAAATACAGTCGATCATCTACATTTATGGTAAGTGTACACAACTGTACTATGTTCTTCATGTTTTACTGTTGCAGTCATCACATTTGGGTTGATTCCCAAAGCTAAAAAGGGAGGAGGAAGTTAAAGAGCATTAGGGCCACCTATTAATCCCTGCAAGACTGCAGTGGCAAATCCAGCTCTGGATTTAGAAAGATAGGCAAGTGGTAATGCTTGGTGAAGGTATGTACAGAGCTCTAGGTGGCAGATTCTTGGATGTCCCTGTTAGGGACCCCTCTGAGAAATTACGCAGAGGTAGATGCAGCCCTGGTGGAATGTGATCTTATCCCCTGTGGGGTAGATTTTCCATGATGCTTGTAGCAGAAATTAATGCAATGGGCATTGTTTGGGAAATTGGGGAAGTTTGCTTTGAAATGGCCTTTCCCTCAGCCCCTGCAGCAAAGCTAACTAGTAGCTTCTCAGATTTTATGATAGGCTTAGCCCTAGCCAAATTGAATCTAAGTTGCCTGTGCACATCCAGAGAGTGCAGTATTCATTCAGGAAAAAAGTAGGCAAATGAATGGACTGATTTAGGGCCACAGAAGACACCACCTTGGGCATAAAGGAGGGATTAGTCCTGAGGGAAATCCTGTCCGCATGGAAGATAATGGAAGATAATGAAGGGTTCCACTGCCATGAGGGCCTGTAATTCAGACACTCTTCTTGCTGAAGTGATGTCTAGAAGGAAGGCTGTTTTCCAAGAAAGGAATTTCAACTCAAAACAAAACCCCATCCACAATGAGTACAGTTGTTACACACTCACAGCCACCTTCACAGAGGATACGAATGACACACACACACACACACACACACACACACACACCACGTCTCACAGTTGCCATGTCTGGGATTAGAACTCCTACTTAACTAGTACATCACACTACAGCATTACACAGTTATAGCATGTACCACAGAGCTTACTGGGCTACTCTTTCCCCAAAGGTGTATTTCATAGTGAATGACATCAGCAGGCTTGCCAAAGAAGAGCAATGGAAGTTGTAGCGACTGTGAATGGCCTCAAAAGCATTGCTCTCTACACAAACAAATACAAAAACATCCACAATTGCCATGTCATTGGAATAGAACCCCCGGAACCCAACATTCACAGAAGGCACACATACAAACTCACACACCTACCTGCATGTCTTTACAGTTCACTAGAAGTTTGCTGCAGCCGAGAACCGAACCATGCTACTAATCTATGAACCTATGTGCCACGGTGGTGAGAAAGCTCTTCTACATTGTGCAACTTATAAGTAAGGGCAAAGCATCCAGATCTAACAAGATCATAGCCTCACTATACTCACCTCTCATTAGACCTATAATCGAGTACAATGCATCCTTTGCCATCTACCAACAGCTAGACCGGCCACACAAGTTACTCACTAAAAGAATACAGGGTGTAAATAACATGTCCTATGTGGACCACATCAAAGCCCTGTCCCAAGTCTCTTGCAGGCTACTGAGAGGTGATCTATGCCTACCCTACAAGGCATTCTCCCATCCAGTCCTGATTAATCCTATACATTCTGCAAACAGCATTGGAATTACCTGACCTAAGGATCTAAACCTCATCTGTGACTTAAGCAAAACATGTTGGAGGAACATATATGCCTCTCAAAGACTACCCTTTCTGTGGAACATTCTTCCTATTCATGCCAAACATAGCTCTCCCCTAATCCCATTCAAATGCAATTTGGACCAATAGAAGGGAAACTGTAAAGACACCCATGGCTTGTCACCTGTAGACTTTACGGACAGGTGCAGCTTGTAGATGCCTTAAGGCACAGGCATATACCAAAGTTGTTTTAGTCCTACGACACTGATAATTATAAAAATTGGGGCATGAATGACTAGGCTTAAAAAGGTTCTTTGGCCATTAGCTAAGTAACTTGTTATGATCCTAATAGTTTTTTTTTTGTTACAGCGACTTGCAGACGCATGAAAGTTGTGAAACAAGAACATGTTAGAATCCAGAAATACATATAATAACCAACATCGCCGGTATTAGGCACCAGCGAACCCTGTGGTCGCTGGAGGCCCCTGTTCCCAGGGCGGCCCAACAACAGCAAATTGTCTTATCCTGGTATTTTGTAACATGTCTGTCAAACCAACAGAAACTGCTACAGCATTCTTAAATACTTAATAAACCACATGACATGGATAATAACTCCTATTTATATCTCCTTTAAAATTCAAAGATATTTGTGGTTAAATCCTGCTATTGAACATGTTCTACACTAAAACTAACTTCATATCCAGCTTTAGTCCCTGCTATACCCGTGGCTGCAGGGGGCCCCCCTTAATCATCCTTTACTGTGTGGGGGCCCCACAAAACATGCTGCTGGCTGGGGAACTTGAGGAAGAAGAAATGTATTAATTTCCTAATTATTCTCATTAACCTGAATAGGGCTGTTATATGACAATGTTACCATGAAGTTGATAATAAACATGAACAGGGTAAGCACTAAAGAGATCAGCAGGCCAGAGTGACTTATCTCCATGCAAATTTTGGTTTTAAGAAGAGCTGATACTTCTGATCATCACAGATGGTTTTCTCTTTCAGGGAGTTTTATGAATAAAAGCAGAACACCAGATACTATAACTCTCAATTTCTTTCCTTAAGAATTCAGTGCAATCTCAAAAATAATAAAATAATGGCTTAGAATCAGGACTACATTTGAAATAATATTCTCATTTGCTTAAAAGTTTAATCAAATAACACCTTTTGCAGCAACACATATTTTTGGACAATAAGTGTAAAACTCAGATGTCTGGATTGCTTGACTGTTTGTAATCTTGAATGATTTACCAGCAAATCTAAATTTTTATGAAGGAGAAAGCAAATGTATGAACAAAATCAGGGAAGGGCTGTGAAATCAGGGACAGTGACAGGTATGCATTACTGCCCAATGAGGTAAAGGGACAGCGACAGGCATGCATTACTGCCCAATGAGGTAAATAAGCGACTTACCCCTGCTGCTGTCTGACAGTTGCTAGACAGCAGTTACTGATCTGGTTTGGCAGTACCAGTGTTGCACAATGTATTTCTATTTGCTGAAATAAGTACAAAATGAGTACTGCTATGGCTTATACGTGTGTGTGTGTGTGTGTGTGTGTGTGTGTGTGTGTGTTTTAAAAAATATCACAGATTTTTAGTTGTGCACACACCTAATAATGCCAGGACACAGACATTATTCTTCGGGTATCAGTAAAAAATGTACCTAACAAGTAATTATATTTCAAAAGTAAGACATATAATATATCACAGAACATTCAGGCACTTAGATCTTCTTGAAGTCTGGTGGTTCTCACTCACCAGCAGGGACGTCGGGAGGCATACGCACTGTACTGATTTCAGTACAACTTATGTAGAAGGGGGGGTAGCATTTTAAATGTTTTGTTTTCGCGCTTTACTGCACGATGACATCAGCGCGCTTTAGGCAGCCAGTCGGAATGGAGCTCCAAATGCTTTCCGAGTGGGAGGAGGGATTCGTTATGTTGGTCCGAGGATTCCCGAGCTGGTGTGTGTGTGTGTGTGTGTGTGTGTGTGTGTGTGTGTGTGAAAATGCCCCAGGTGGCATGTACTGGTGTGATTACTCATGGTGGTGTGGTAGGGAATACCTCAGGCTTGAACCCTGTACCTTGTATGCAGGTGTTAAAGACCTGAATTCCCTACCCACCACCATTTGTAAAAAAATTGCAGATTTTTGCCTCATATTTCATCTGATCAATATCTGTATGTATCTGTGGTTTTTAAATATTGCAATGCTTGAAATTTGATGGTGCAGTGGTAGCAACGTAGCATTGATGCCTCACAGCTGTAGGTTCTTGGGTTTGGTTCTTGGCTGTGGTGCCTTCTTTGTGTGGGGGGGGATCTGTATCTTCTCCCTGTGTTTGTGTGGGTTTGCTTTTGTGTCCTCCCATGTTACAAAGACATGTCTGCATTATTTTTTCCTGGGCCTCTGCTGAGAATTGTGTTTTTTTTTTTGTTCCAAGTCAGACTGTCCTGATTAACAAATTGACAGGCATTTAAAATTCAGACTTCAGGTTTCTGAATGTTTACTTCCTTACATATTTGATGGTGCAGTGGCAGTATTGTTGCCTCACAGCTGTAGGTTTTCTGGTTTGATTCTTGGCTGGGGTGCCTTCTGTGTGGAGTCTGCATCTTATCCCTGTGTTTGTGACATAGTAAAACAACTTTTTATTCTAGCAATAAATATATACTAACACAACCTTTTTTATAGCAATTGTTTTAAGTTTATGACTATTTGAAATTTGTCCTTATTTTTGGGACTGTAATACCGTTATTGGCTTTGTCCAGGTTTTTTGTGCTAAGGTTGACAGCTATGGCAAGAACTGAATTCACTGAATATGTTTGAGGGCTGTATTCCCTCATTACTGGGTTTGTCCAGGTGTTTTGTGCTAAGAGGTTGACAGCTATGGTGAGAACTGAATTCATTAAATGATAGCCATTTAAGTTTCAGTCTTCCTCTCTTTCACAAAGCAGGTGATTTGGCATAGTGGTATGTTGTTCTGACTATTTTGCACAGTGACCTTGGCAGTAAAATGTATGATGGTAACACAGCATTTTATTCTAGCAGCTTTCCAAGATTATACAAGCAATGTTTAATGTGTTCCTGTTTTTTGCCCTTTTGACCCACCCCAATAAATTTGGCTTTTTCCAGACTTCTTGTGCTGCGGAGTTGAGATGTAGTTGAGTATTGCGTAGATTTTACAAGGAACTGAGAGCTGCAGGGGAAGAGAAGTTTAGTGCTGATTATGCTAAGTCGGGTCACATTGCTAGTAGCACAAAATGTTGTATATTTGCTTTTAATGCAGAAGGTTGTTGGTTCTACTCCCATAAGGGGTGAATGCTGCTGTACTGAAAGTTAAGACACTATGAGCCCGTTATCAGTTTGCTATCCATTTCCTATTGCAATATTACTAGCTTATTATTAATGTATTTTAGGCAATTTATTCCTCAGGGGCATCAGACACTATTTTTCGGTGAAGTCATGAAATATAAAGGTGATTGCTAGCAGCAACCTCTTCATTAGTTAGATTTATTTAACGTGGAATTATTTAGATGACTTTTTTTACTACTTCAGAGATTGTGCATATTATTTACTGATGATGGTGGACTGTAGAAGTTTAACTAGACATTTATGATGGAAATGTTCTGAATTGGGCAGTTTTGTTTCATTGTTTACTGGAAAAATGTTCAAAGCAATAGGAAGGTGTATCAAAGAGCACATGTATGTTTCATATGCAAGGGGCCTATGATTTAAAAGCAGCCCAGAATTAATTTTTATCTGCCACGGGTAAAATGTATTTTTCTTTGAATGTGGGTTTTAATGTTGTTTCAATGAATGTGAGTTTCAAGGGCAGAGAAGTTTTAATGCCAAGTTTGTTTAGCAGACATCTTAGTGTTTGTGCTGTAAAATGCAAAATAAAACTTTCAAATGAAGTTCAAATCATCATAGAAGTAAATCAGTATGCACATTAGTGTTTATGGTAAATGGAGTGAAATAGCAAAATAATGGATCATTGGAATGGCTGCAGGGGGAGGCTCCATTCGACCATGGTTTTATGAGGGGGAAGGGCGGCAAACTTAGACAGCCCCAGATGAACTATACCTCCCAACTGTCCAGATTTTCAAAGAATGAATAGATTTTTTGCTTCTTATTTTTGGTTTGTTCCTCAATTTGTGGTTTTCTGGCAAATGATTTAGGAATTAAGTCACTAAATAATGACACACTAGTTTCAGACTTTATAACCTTCAGAAAAATGCATGCTAAAATAAGACCTGTTCTATCAACTGTCCCAGTTTATACAAGAGCAATTTTTAGTACTGTTTATATGTTCCCTCAATATATTTGGCCTTGTCCAGATTTACTGCATTAACAGGTTGAGAGGTACATACAAATTGCTTTATAGAATTAGGCATAGCCAAACCTCAACTGTCCCTGATTTTGGCTCAAAATGTTGCTCTTACCCTAATGATCCCTCCACAAAATATCAATTTTGGAAGAAAACATAGAGGGTTTACTTTACTTTTATAAATAACTGTAATGATCAGAGTTATACATTACTTTTATTTCAGAAATGCATGTAGATTCTCTAATTTTGTCAGCTGCTCTAAGTTAACTGTGCTCATATTAAAATGGTGTCCCTCCTTTGACAGGTTCCCAGCTGTATTGTCTGGCAATTTTATATTTTTGCATTACATTTTTGGTCCGTTTTTCATAAAATTGCAGTTTTCTGGCAAATTAGTGGCAAATTGTTCAAGACTGAAGTTAGAAAATAATGCAGACATTTCAGTTTCAGATTTCATACCTTTCAGAAAATTCGTACTGATGCAAGACCTACTACTATTCTATTATCTTTCTAAGTTTATAAGAGCAATATTTAAAAAAAATGTCCTTATTTTGGGCCTTTGCCTCAGTTTTATTTATGAGTTTGTTGCTGTAAGAGGTTGAGAGGTTTTGTGTGTGTGTGTGTGTGTGTGTGTGTGTGTGTGTGTGTGTGTGTTTTTACCTCTCAACTGTCCAAATTTTGCAGAATGTCCAGATTTTTGCCCCATATTTTTTGTCTGTTCCTCATAAATTTTGTGATTTTCTAGAAAATCATTGAAGGCTAAAATTGCTAAATAATGACAGACATTTGAGCTTCAGACTTCATGTCCTTTAGAAAAATTCATACTAGCACAAATCCTGTTATTCTAGCAACTTTCTAAGTTCACGAGAACATTATTTAATATCTGTCCCTGTTTATTTTAGGCTTTGTCCATATTTCTTGCACTAAGAGGTAGGTAGGTGTGTGTGTGTGAATGAAACATCCTAGTTAGTGGTAGCAGGTGGTTAGTAATTTACTCAAGCTCAAAACCTGTACCTTGGTTACAGAAAACAAAAGCATAAAGTCTCTACCCCAACTACCATGCTGCATTTTTCCAAGAACTGACATTTCAGGTTAATTTTCAATTCAAGGAACCGAGTTTGAGTGAATTTATATTATATTACTGAAGAGGCATTACAGCGAATGCCTCTTCATCGACACTAAAAGAGCGAACCGTGAATTACGAGAATGGCCGTAGCTTGGCTGGGGAGGGGGGTAGCAGTTTGAGAGCTGTCAGTACAAATTTGAAAATCCTAGCTACACCCCTGCTCACCAGACTGTATAAATGGGTACGGGGGGGGTCCCTTAATCATCCTCGACTCCGTGGGGACTCCCACAAAAGCTATTGCTGGTTGAAGAAAAAAAGAGGACAAAGAATGTATCAATTTTCAGATTGAGCTATTTAACCTGATGAGTGCTGAGATATGACCCTTCTAGGATAAAGCTGACAATAGCCTCTGGTTTCAACCACACCTGTTCTAAAACCAGCCCTGCTCAAATGAGTGTGTACAGAAAGCTGGTGTAAGTTATGGGGGGGGCTGGGGATTGTGTGGTTATTACAACTTTAATTTCCATCACAGTCAAACCTTAGAGGTGTGCACATGAAGTCATTATAGCTTATGTTTGAGCTGAGGACAGTGTGGTCATTGTTTATTTACTTTTCTCACAGACCTCAGAAGTGTAAAAAGAGGGTTACTATAGCTTTTTTAGGGGTGGTGTACTGTCTAAGAGCAACAAATTAGAATATATAACTGAAATTATTCTCAAAATCACATATCAGGCACATATACATGGGGCTGACTTTGAGAGTTAGGGGTGAGGAAGCATGCTACGTATACTTATATCAGCAGTCACTTGAAATATGTGGCTAGGGCAATTTAAACCTCTGCTTTCATCCCATCTAACATCAGAGGGATACATAGGCAGTGACTGTCTTTTGTGGTGGGGGGGTTAGGGAGGTAGGCACTATTCCCAGATAAGACCTGTGTATTCTCACAACTAGCTTGTTAGTTTATTGTGAGGTACTAATTTGTCAGCTTTGAACATTAAGCCTTGGCCACAACTTCTGTATTCCTTGAAAGAAAAAAATAAGACTGAAATTCTTTTCTTTTTCATGATTTTTGTTTAGGCCACCATTGGAGTAAAATGCTGAGAAAATGTTCTAAAATGCATTCCAGGGCACATATATAACCACTACAGCTTTAGGGGCACCAACTTAATTGAGTTATTTCCTAAATGGATATTACTGAGCTGTCTTGGTGAGCAAAGGTGTGCTGAAATGATACAAGGAAAACTAAAGCTGAACAGCAACTGTGAATTTCTTTCCTTAATCATAATTTCTGTTCAAGCCATTATTGGATGAAAAGGATGTGTAAAAAAGAAAAAAAAAAAGAAAATGCACTTCAAAGCATGTAGAAAGTTGTGGCTTCCTGAAAAAGCTGAGTGTAAGGCAAAATGTGAGAAAAGGAAGAAGAAAGTAATGTGCATGGTATGTGAGCCCAAAATGGGGGGGGGGGGGGTCAGAGGAGAAGACTGGAGGGTGTGTGAGGGGTGTTGAAACAGTAGGCCTAGTCATCACTTCATTTAAGTCCAGACCTTTACATACAGTTGTTGTAATATATCATTGTTACAACTAAATTCTGGTAACTGTAAGTGTCCCTTTGTTAGACAGGTCAACAAAGTGTGGTATATAGGCCTGTTGTAATTTAAGAGCTTGTAGCTACAGGTCTGTCTGTGCATACTACTCCCAAAAGTTTGCAGCATAAACTAAAAGGTTTCTTAGGAGGTGTGGCATTCACAGGATGATACTTTTACTGGAACATTTGCTGAGGGCCCCCAAAATGCTAACACCGGCCCAGATAACCAAAATCAGTTATAGTGGATTTTAGGAAAATGTAGTAGTCTGATTAGCAACGAGCTTCTCTTTAAATAAGGTACACCTTACTTGGGCTAAGACATGCTTGTGTGATTACATTCTAGGTAGCTGTATGGAGTGCATCTACATTATATTTATACAATGTCATACTATTTACTTTCGAGTGCATGGGCATTTTCCTAACGTGGTTTGGCCAGTCTAATAATCTTCCCTGCATAGAGATATTGCATTATTCTTTTAACTAGATTACCCCTCAGAGCTCAACAATATTTTAGGCAGTCATGGTGTGCAAGCTCCTGACATGACAAGCTTATGGTCACAAAACTGAAATTGACAGTTGCTGGGAACAGATTAAGCTTCTTGAGTGCAACTGAAATAAGGCAAAATTAAATTGCTGCCTGTGGCAAGATTGTGCATACTGCATTGGGAGCAGTAGACCGGGAGTAGCCATTAAAACCATATACATACCCATCTATAAATATAGTGACATTATTATTTAAATTCGTAAGTATACTAATACAGGTGGTATATTTTCAGTCAACCAAGAACTCCTATCACTGCAGTGTTATAGGAATCCATGGTGCACTAAATTCCAAATCAGATGACATACGTATATACAAAGACATTCAGCTATAGCTTTGAAACCTCAATACTATACTAGGCTTTGAGAGTAACCACCATTATATCATATCCTCATGAAGAACTAGATGAGCTCAATGAAGAACAGTAGCTCCAATGGCCCAAATAACATCCCAGGAAGTTTTGCTAGTGCTGTACAATATTCCCTACTATAGGGTTTGTTTACCAGCTATGACAAAGATCCAAAGTGGTTCCTATTCAAATGGAGGGTCTGCTGCTTCCTTTGGGAAGTACCAAACCATTAGTGTAATCAGTAAAATGTGCAAGGTAGAAAAGGAAAATTGTACTTGTTCGGGTAGGCATGGGTGGCCTTTTGCATCCGGATAATCGTTATGTAATTATGAGATATGTCACTGGAAAAAATGGTATTGTGGCATATCAATAAATACACATTAATGACAATAAAAAATGTCAATGAAACCAGACAGTGAAATGAGCAATGATATTTGGTCATTACCAATATGGGTCAGTTTTGCACCCCACCAACTTTAAGGTCCTCTATCCTCAAATCAGACCACAAGTTGTAATTCTTAAACTCTTAGTGCAAGAAATCGGAACAAAGCCTAAAATGTGTAACAATGGCATATAAATGCGGGTTGTATTTTAAATTTCACAATTATAAATTTAGAAAAGGTTTTTCGTCCAGGAAAAAAAGAGGTTATTGTTCCCCTCTACTCGTCACTCATTAGACCCAATTATAGCGTACAATGCCCCTTTTGGTGTGTATCTCATAAGATATCTACAACAACTGGAAAGGCCACAGAAATACCTCACAAAGAGGATTACCGGCCTCAAACAGATGCCCTACATAGACCGTCTCAAAAAACTCCAGCTTTACTCCATCGCATATCGCCTATTCAGAGGTGATCTCTGCCTAACATACAAAGTTATGTCAAACCCAGAGTTGTTGGACATGCTCCATTTACAGAAATCCCAATCCCTCTGAGTTACAAGCTCCAGGGACCTAAACCTTGTTACCACAATAAACAGAACATGCTGGAGGGATAGATTCCTGTCCCAGAGACTTCCCATACTCTGGAACAAACTACCTATAGGTGTATAGGTAGGTACTAGGCTATCGGCCCGAGGGCCTACATAAGCCTAACCACAAGGTTCCCTGGCTTACGCCACCCAAGAAAGTTATTTTCCTATGCCACCGTTGAGCAGTAAATATATATATATATATATATATATATATATATATATATATATATATCAAACAAAGCTCCTTAGTAGCACTCTTCAAGAAAAATCTTGATGATTGGATGGGAAATATGAAATTAACCCCAGGGATCACCTCTGGGGGCTCTACTCGACAGGGGCACAGGAAAATAATTTTCTTGGGTGGTGAAAGCCAGGGTACCTTTTTTGGCTAGGCTTATATAGGCCCTAGGGCTAATAGCATAGTACCTACCTATGAACCTACAAACTAAATGCAGTCTTGGGTAATGACTAGTACCTCTATGGTATTACATTGGGTTTAAACGGCTAGGTCAAAAATGACCTCTGGGGCAATAGTCTAGTAATCGCTTATGATCTCCCTTGATTCTATGATTATGCCGACCAGGGGCACAAACACACCGGATCTTGTCCTCACTAATATGGGAGAATGCTGCAAATCACTTAGTGTAATGTCATCTGTGGAATGGTCAAACATGGTCAAACAAGATGGTCTCCTTTGAAGTAAAAATATAACTCAGAAACCCAGCTAATCCTAGAATGTTCAGGCACTATTCTAAGGCTCACATGCCCATACATGCTGTTACCTGATAATGTGACAACATTTCAAGCCCCCACAAACCCTGAGAACTCTGCTGCCTCTGGACAACTGTTCACAGAAACATTATACAGGTATGCTAATATCTGCATAGAGGAAGCTGTACCCACCAAGTATAAGTACAGAAGTAACGTAAAAATAAAAGCCACTGTGGTGGAATCACAACATCGGGATACTCTATAACAGAAGGAAGAAAATCATGGCAAAAATTAAGAAGTGTACCACCCAGCTGGATAAAAGCACTCTCAACTTAAACTACTCAGTGTAAAAATAATGTCTACCAAAGCCAAATTTGAGGTAAATTTGGCCTCCCAGACCAAGGGCAAGCACAAGACATACTGTTGCTTTATCGGTAACCTGAAAGGCAATACACAAATGTGTGCAGAGCTCATTGTTAATGCAGCCACATATACTGAGCCAGAAGATAGAAAAAAACTATTGGCAGACAAATTCAGGTCTAATTTTGGCCCTCTCTCCTTCTCAATCTCCTTCGAAAAAATACCAAATATAACCACCCTGCTATCACTAGGAACAGGTCTTCAATGTCCGCTGTAAGGCCAAGAACAATGCTTTGATGGGCCCAGCCATGAAACATGAGGTATCAGGCCCTCTGGATTGTTATTTAAAATGTAGCCACCAAAAAGGCTTCATGCCTAATGAATGCTGAGCAGCAATAGTCATCCCTCTGTCCAAAGGTGGGCCATCTACAGACCCTCAAAACTATAGCCCCATAATCTCACTAGTCTCGTATACAAATCCATGGAAATAATTATCATGGAAATGATCAATAATGACGCAGGAAATCTCCAGACACTAGACCTAATGCAGGTGGGTTTCATCTAGTGCATCTCTTGCTTACTCAACCTGGTGGGCTTCTTGAGAAGGTCACCAAAACAATGGATGAGGGCAAAATGTTTCACACTGCCTACCTTGACCTGGCCAAGGCATTTGACACAATACCCCACTCAAGCATTGGTTGGCAAACTCAAGATGCTAGGTGTAAACCTTTGTTATCGGGTGGATACCCAGCTGGATCACACTAAGACCATTTTTAACCACCTACATGCATGTGTATACATATAATATACACATGTACACACACACATGCATATTTGCAATATATATATATATATATATATATATATATATATATATATATATATATATATATACACACACACACACAGAAGTGTGCATGCACACTGCCCCATACAGTACTGATGGACAGATGCAGCTCCTAAATACTTTATCCTAGGCATGGCCCAATTCAAATTACCTATGGCATGATCCCAGTCATTCTCATTAGGGGTAATATGCAATTACCAACCATGGGACATGTAAGGGCAATCTGTAACCAAATGGGATAAATTATTTCAAACACAAAAAAGGAAATTAGCTAGATAAAATGGTCTGCATAAGCAGGTACCTAGTCTTTAGGAAATCCATGTTCAAAACCCAGTTGTTCTCTTACTAACTTGAGTTAGGGTAATATTTAAAAGTTATACCTGATTTTGGACTTGTAAAGACACTGGTGGTCCCTAGTCAAGTATAAACCTATGAACTTACTAGTTATGCACCAAACATGGCACAACTATGTACTGAGTGCATCATTCAAACTTATTTTTTCCTACAACATATACTCCATATTCAAGACTTGACATAAATAATGAAAGATAATTTAAATAACCTCATACATAAAAACATACAACTAACCTGTAACATCCTTCACTAGGCTTGTAAGCATGTACCAGAATGTTTCACTGGAGCCATCCATGTTGTTTCCTTTGAGCCAGCAGGTGAACCTACCCAGTATCTGAGCAATAAAACATGGCCATAATCACTTTCAGATACAGCACCAGGAGGAAAAAGTGACAACTCTGTTTTCATACCCCCTCAACAAAACTAATTCTGAACATATTGTCACTATCCACAAAAGGAAAAGACAATAAATATTGTATAAAAAGACACAACTAATAAGCCACACTAACCTTAAGAAATTAATTTATCTTCTTAGTAGGGCAGAGCAAGGCAAAAAGAACATGGTAAACCTCCTAGAAACCATACCACCAAGCAATCAGTTGAAAAATAGCCGGTTAGCAATGGAGATAACACTACTTCATTAACACAAACACACAGTGAAACTACTGCACTCATAGTCCAGGAAAACTAGCAGCCTGTAAAGAATTAAACCTATAATACAAAGCTTTACACTATACAAACCATGTAACATGGAAACAAGAAGTACATTACATACTGCACATTTAAAGTTATCCAGTAATGAAACCCAACATGAGATGTCAGCAATAACATGCAGTTTAAATCTAAATCTCCCAAACATAGAAATGTTCACTTACCTGAAATGTGCAAGTATGTAGTCTAAAGTTCCATTAATTCTTCAGCCATCTCCCCAAGTTAACTCCTTCTCCAACATGCTTACACAGACTTTAAAGAACAGCTTAACCAGCTGAATATTGCCATTATCTGCAAAACTAACTACAAAATTCAAGTCACCTATAGCAAACAGTGACAGTCATTTATAATCCGATTGTCACCAACCAGAAATAATAAAATTCTTTTAAAAAAACTATTAACTTTATAAGAAATGCTACACTAACCTCTTGTCCAACCTTCCCTTATGACTGAGTTACACAACTAAGCAAAATTCTGCAGGGAGCGACACACATTTCATACCACAGCATACCCACCCCCAAAAAATTAAGCCAAGCCTTGTCTGTCCACATGATGAACCTAGACAATATCTGACTTTACTACTTTGTAATGAATGCATGAACAGATTGTACTGGTTAATACATTTAAATGTATAAGACATCAGCATTTAAATGTCTCATTCAATGAAATGAAAGTCAATAGCAGGCCAGAAATCAATGCACTTAGCACCTCATCAAGTTAGATATGACCATTTTCACCTCTGCTGGCACCCATTGTTTAACCAAGTATGTCCAAGATCAGAAACATTTAACAGAAAGCCAAGGATGACTAGCAATTATAGAATAATTAACATGCAAAACCAATTGACTCAGGCTTTTCTTACCATAAACTGAAAAAGATGCAAGTATTTTTATATAATTAGTCAATGTTGTAGTTAATGTAATAAAATAGAAGAAACTAAAATTTGCAGTGCAAACTGACATCTGCCCAAAATGATGATAAACATATCTATACAGTTGTAAGAGCCCTATTTATAGACTTGTAAAACACTTGGAACAGATGTGAAAAAATCATTTCGATGAAAATCAGGGAAACCACAAATAACAGCTGCCCAAGAGGAAAGCTGAGAAACGGAGGGTGGCATGAGAGGAAATGTATTCTTTGCAATGACATGCTTTATAAAGCAGGACAGCAGGAATTTGTGTTGATAGTGGCTGACCTGAATGCACATATCAGGATAGACAGAATAGGATACGAGGACTGCCTGGGTCCACATGGGTAGGGCAGTAAGAATACAGATTGAGAGGCCACTCTAGACTTCTGTCTGGCAAATGGCTTGATAGTATCAGACTTCCTTCTAATAAGGAAAGGACAAAGGGGTACAATCAGTGATTGTAAATGCATCCCCAGTGAAACAGTAAGCACACACAGTAAAAAACACTGGTTGCTACAATCTGGTGCAAGCAATGGTCAAACAAGGCTTCCACAGTCAACAGAAACCAGGCTGAAGATATAGAAGATGACTGGAGAGAAATCACAACAGTTCTAGGAATTGCTTAGGGCTCTAGCACCTCAAGAAAAGGAGGAAATAACTTGAGTTGAAAAGGACTAGAATGGAGTCCCACAGGGTTCAGTCCTGGGTCCTCTCCTGTTTGGTATCTACTTCTCTGAAGTTCAGGCCAACACGAAGGGACTCTGGCTGACAAAGTTTGCAGACGATTCCAAGTTAGGAGTTATTAACTCTCTAAGTGATGTTGACATCCTACAGACAGGCCTCACTGAGACCAATGACTGGGGTCAGAACCATGGCCTGAAGCTTAAAGGGACAATCCCAGGGATTTTTTGTTTTGATTCAGCCTTTGTTTACATTTCAAGTTTGCCTTGCTGAGCATGCTCACTTTTGGCTAAGGGGGTTGGGGGAAGATTGTCTGCAGGAAGCTTCAAACGTGTTAGCCAAATTCCATCTCAAATTGCAGTTCTACTGACAACAGTCTCAGTGTCACCCATTCATTAGTTTAATCTGTGCATTTACCCATTGAGAAAAGTAGCCTTTCAGGCATTTAATGACCTAACTACTGCTGCTGCTACTATAGAAAACACAGCAGTAATGCAATACTTTTAAAGGGGCATTATTTTATTTCTAAAATCAGTTACTTGCTAGAGTACTTTGTTTATCTTTTAATGCAGTGTTAAGTCATATATTTACAGAGAGGCAGGATTTTCAGAGAAGGTTGTTAGCATACTGCAGGATAGATGTCACAAACTTCGGTGTGGTTTGGTTGTTATTAGGAAATGCTAAGACTTTACTGTTTGTTCTTTTGTATTTCCCTTCCCCCACCCACAGGCCATTAGATTAGTTGATCTAGTCACACTCAAATCTGCATCCTTTGCAGCACTGAAATTACATCTTTAGTATGCGCTTGTTTTTGTAAAACTTTTTAGTGGAATGATTATCCCAGCCTGGGCAATTGTATATTTTTTCATGCTTGTTGCAACATGCTTTTTTTTTCCTTTACAGATAATTATTTTTTTATATGTTCAGCAATAGTGTTGCTTATTAGTGCATGTACTCATGCCAACATATATTTATACAATAGTTTCCCCTCAGTTCACAGACAGCATTGCTTTGAACGTTTGGATTCTTGGAAACAAACCCTCTGAGTTGCAAATGCCCTAATAGAAGAATAAAATCTCATAACATTTCAATAAGAATAATGTCAGACAACATTGAAACTGAATCTTGTTACTTTTACTAAAAGTATTTTCCCGTTAGCCGACACCTTTCAGGAATCACACAGTAATAGTCTGTATAATAGTGATTCCATCCAACTCAATTTATTTATTTTTTTCCCTGCGCTGCAATAAAATGTTGTATCTTTCACTCTTTCCCTGAATATTTGACTGCAAGAGAGTTACAGCGGTCACCATTTGAAAGTTGAGGCAAAGGTAGTCTCTGTATTTCCCTATATTTTCATATGTGTGAGCATAAGTATGTGTGCAATATGTAACCTTAGTTTATATTCATGTGGTTGTAAAACTTGGCTGTAAGGCTTGCAATTCAAGGCATTCCTGAATGTGTGTCAAATTTGTATATGCTGGCTATGTAGCAATGCATGTATTTTATTAAAGCTTTGTATGCAGTGCACCTAATTGTTTTAGTGGTGTACTTCACTGTTAATATTGGAATTCTCATAACTTTTCTCAAACTTGCTTATTTTGTGACTCAGATGGCTGTGTTGATGAGACCACTTACCCCATATCAAGATGGAAATAGGTAATTTAAATAACTAAATGCATTTGTCATGTGTCATTATGTGTTTATCATATGCATTGCTTTGGTTGTTTAAAATGTATTTGCTGTATATTTTATTTCATTATAGATCCACTACACACACACAAATCTGTCTATGAACTTGTGTGTGTCTTTTCTTATGTATATAGATGTACCCACACCTATATTGGCACTGCACGAATCATCTGAGACCATCTATGTGCAACTAACAGTGGGCAAAACTGCCTTCCAGTTTGTAGCTTGCTACAGACCACCCTCCCAAACTCAGGAACCCCACTCGGCTTTCCTTAAGACACTGGAGAATATGAAGGTCTCTCTAAACACCATTATATTGGGTGACTTTAACTACCCAAACATAGACTGGGAGCACTACTCAAGCCCCAACACCCTAGCCCAGCGGTTCCTAGAATTTATAAACTCAAATGCTATGGAACAACTGGTCACCACTCCCACAAGAGGGGAAAACATATTGGACCTGATCATCACCAACATGAGGACTCTATGTTCCATACCAGAGGTATACCCCTCATTGGTAAGATTTGACCATAAATTAATCACTATGGACATCCATATCCCGTCCCCACCCCCAGCAAAGGAAACCACAGTCAAAAACTTCTCAAAAGCAAACTTCCCACTTCTCAAAACCGAGGTGGAATCCATCAAAGCCCCAGGGCCAGTGGAAAATACGGCCCAAACCGCAGAATCCTTTACAAATGCATTCTATGGATACCTACAGGAATGCATGGATCGTGCTATCCCAAATAAAACCAAGATACACTCCTCCAAAGGCAGGAGACCTGTCTGGTGGACCCCAGCCATAAATAAGCTGTACAAAAGAAGGAGGAAGCTACTACATGATAGAGCAAAATCCCTGAAAGGGAAGGCAACTCTGATCAGTACTAGCAAGAAACTACGATCCCTCATAAAATCATCTAAGGCTAGCTTCGAAAGAAAAATTGCACAAGACGCTAAAGATAATCACAAGGCCTTCTTTAGTTATGTCAGAAACCTGGGTGGAAACTCCCAGATATGCTCTGAGTTAGTGCAAAATGACAAAAATACACTGAACCCACAGACATTGCCAACATCCTGGCAGACAGGTTCAGTTCAAACACCCCCCCCCCCCAAATGAGCAAATGACTATCCCAACAGAGTGTAGCCTCCCTGACATCACAGATGTACAGGTGAGAGCCGCCCTTTCCAAAGCAAAAAACACAGCATCAATGGGACCGGACGGTGTCCCGGGCTGCATTTTACATGAGCTCCAAGAAGAACTGAACCCTCACTTAAAATCACTGTTCAGTCTCAGCCTTACAACAGGATATGTACCCAAAGAATGGTGTACAGCAACAGTGGTCCCACTCCATAAAGGTGGTGCCACAACAGACCCCGGAAACTATCGCCCTATAAGCCTAATTAGCCTGGTCTGCAAAGCTATGGAGCGTATCATCATGGAAATCATAAACAAAGACAGTGGGAACCTCCAAACACTGGATCCTACCCAATTTGGCTTTAAGGGCAGATCTTGCCTGTTAAACCTGGTTGATTTCTTTGAAACAGTCACCAAGGCCATAGACGAAGGGAAGGTAGTCCACACAGCCTACCTTGACCTTGCAAAAACCTTCGACACAATACCCCACTTGGGCATCATAAATAAGCTCACCAGCTTAAATATCAACCCCTATGTCACAAGATGGGTTGCAAACTGGCTTAGGGCTAGAACCCACATGGTCAGAATTGCAGGTGCCATGTCAGACTCTAAACCAGTTACAAGTGGCGTCCCACAAGGCGCAGTCATGGGACCTCTCTTGTTTGGTATATATTTCTCTGAGGTACAGGCTAACACAAGAGGACTATGGCTGACAAAGTTTGCAGATGACTGCAAACTGGGGGCCATAATCGACTCGCCGGCTGACACAAGCATCCTCCAAAAAGGTCTCACAGAGACGGATAACTGGTACCAGAGCCATGGCCTAAAGCTAAATGCCAAAAAGTGCATAGTCATCCCCTTTGGGAAAAACAAAGTGCCCACAAATTACCACATAGGTGGTAATCCATTAAGTACGGAAGTAGTAATTAGGGATTTGGGGACCCAAGTAGATTGCAATCTCTCCTTTGGCAATCACATTGCCAAAGTGGTTAGAAAGACATTCTATATAGCCCACCTTATCACGAAGAGGTTCACATCTAGATCAAGAGAGGTCATTGTGGCCCTCTACTCATCAGTCATCAGGCCCATAATTAAATACAATGCCCCATTTGGGATGTACCTTACCCGACACCTGCTACAACTAGAAAGACCCCAAAAGTATCTCACCAAGAGGATCAAGGGACTCAAACAGATGCCCTATGCAGTTAGGCTAAAGAAACTCCAGCTCTACTCAGTTGCTTACCGCCTACTCAGAGGCAATCTGTGCCTGATGTATAAAGCCATGTGCAACCCAAAATTAATGGACATGCTCCACCTCAAGAAATCTAAATCCATCAGAGCCACACGCTCCAGTGACTTAAACCTCAGCACAGAAATAAATAGAACATGCTGGAGGGACAGATTCCTATCTCAGAGGCACCCCTCACTCTGGAACAAAATCCCAGTCCATGTTAGACAGAGCCCCTCAATGACCCTCTTCAAGAAGAATCTTGACGTTTGGATGGGAGATCGTAAATTTACCCCTGGGATTTCTTCTGTGTCACTGCTAGAGAAGAGGCATGGTAAACTAACCTTAAATGGGCTATCTTCTGTGACCTACTATACAGAGGCACAGTCAACTAATCTAAAAAGGGTGGCGAAAGCCAAACACACTCTGGCTAGGCTTGTAAATGCGCTAGGGCAGATAGCCTAGTATCAACCAATGAACCTATGATATATGTGTGGTGTGTTGGTGGATCTATACATTTACACAACTCCTACAGTGGCATGCAGGAGGTATTTGTATGCTCCTAACAGCATTTGTGTCACTGACCCTTTATTGCTAGTTTTACAAGTAAGATTTTTTTTTCCAATTGTCATATGCCACTTGACAAGAATATTAAAAGTGTGACTCAACTACAGAAACTACAGACCCCTAAGCTTAACTAGCCTTATCTGTAAGGCCATGGAACAAATCATCATGGACCCTATAAATAAGCACATAGGTGATCTCCAAACCCTTGATCCGATAATTCTGTTTTATTTAAAGACAGGCCATGGCTGTTAAACCTGGTAGACTTCTTCAAAAACATCACCAGAGCCATAAAAAAGGCAAATGTGTGCATACAGCCTACCTTAAGTAAACAAAGACCCTCGACACAGTCTCACATTCGGGCATCATTGATAAACTCTCCCAGTTGAAAATCAACCCTTATGTTGTCAGGTGGGTTGCTAACTGGCTCTCCTTCAGATCATACTCTGTCAAAGTTGGGGACTTTACCTTGACCAGAAGGCCTATCAGCAGTGTAGTTCCACAGGGTTCAGTGCTGGACCCCCTATTGTTTGGAATATACTTCTCAGAAGTTCATGCCAAAATAGACAGGCTGTGGCTGACTAAGTTTGCTGATGACTGCAATCATTTAATCCCAAAACAATGTCCATATACTTCAAGAGGGATTTACACAAATTAATGATTGGTGCCAAAGCTGTGGAATCAAACTCAGTGCTAAAAAGTGCATTATCATCCCAATTTGTAAAAATCATATCACTGCAGGCTATCATATAAATAATAATACCCTACATTAACAACTCAGTAATGAGAGAATTGGGAAAACAAGTTGACTGTAGCCTAAACTTTGACCACAGCATGTCTACTGTGGTAAGGAAGACATTCTATGTTGCTCACCTCATTAGCAAAGGCATTGCCTCAAGAGTGAAACGGGTCATAACTCCCCTGTACTCACTTCTCATCAGGCCAATACTCGAGTACAGTGTTCCTTTTGTATGTACCTTACCTGGCACCTGCAGCCACTTGAAAGACCTCAGAGATGTCTAACTAAGAAAATTACATGGTCTCCACCACGCCATACATTGACAGACTGAAGTCACTGTCATTGTACTCAGTAGTATACAGACTACTTAAAGGATATCTGTGTCTGGCCTACACAGCAATCTTATACCCACACCTAATAGAAATGCTGCACATCCACAAGACAAATGGGATAAGGGTCACTTGTCCCAGGAACCTTAACCTGGCCTGCGACATAAAAATGCAGAAGCAGAATTCAAGCAAGATGATAGCTGAATGAATATAAAAAATGGAAATTAGGTCAAACTATAACTACAACCTTGCAGGCAAGAATGGCATTTTTGCTCATGCCTGAAATATGTGTATGTATGTACATATGTGAAATGTATAAATATAAATAAGCTGCTTAATAGAGTGTCTATGTTAATTATAAAAGAATATCTCTATTGCTGCATAAATAAGCTGTTTAATTGAGTGGCTATGTTAAGTATAGAAGTATTTCTCTATTGTTTGTTAGTTTTATGTGCAATGGTGTTCCTTGAACTAGTAGTGAGCATGTATTACAGATGTTTTTCAGTGTAGTGATTCATCAGCAGTTTTTCTTTTTGCAACAAAATATCACACTTGATTTCACTTGTGATTTAGATTGTTTCATTTTCGACCTGCTACATCGAAAATGTCTGTCTATGTCTACATATGTTATGAAACAGTCAAATAAATAAAACTATGACTTCACGTGGAAGCTGTGTCTGCTTGCTTGTTTACTTTATTGTGTAAAATAAATTAAACTGAAATTTCACTTGGAATATGCATGTCTCTTTACTTATTTATGTTTGTATAAAGTTGTACGGGCTAGTGATAATTAGGCACAAAAAGTCTGTCTAGTCTATAAGAATATGCATGCAATAAAAGCTGTTACTTTCTTGTGATTTCATGACATTTCAGTTATAACTCACCTTAGGCTTCATGCCCACAGAGTGGCACACAGCTACAGTCATCCCACTCCACAAGGGGGAATCCACTTTGGATCCTGGGAACTACCATCCCATCAGTCTGACGAGCCTGATCTGCAAGGCCATGGAACGTATTGTCATGGAACTTATAAACAAAGACATTGGCAACTTTCAAACATTGGACCCCACCAAGTTTGGGTTTGTGAAGTGCCGATCTTTCCACCTGAACTTGATCGACTTCTTTGAATCAGTCTCCAGAGCCATGGACGAGGGTAAGGTGGTTCAACACAGCCTACTTGGACCTCAACAAGGCTTTTGACACTATCACCCACTCTGGAATCATACATACACTTACAAAGCTTGGCATTAATCCCTACATCACTCAATGGCTTGCAAACTGGCTTACTGACAGAACACACACTGGAAAAGCAGCCGACTCTAAATCCAGCTCCAGACAAGTGGCAAGTGTTGTACCACAGGGTTCTGTCCTGGGACCACTCTTGTTTGGCATCTACTTCTCTGAAGTACAGGCCAACACTAAGAGACTCTGGCTTACAAAGTTCGCAGATGACTGCAAGCTGGAAGCCATTATTGAATCCCCAAATGATGTGGATATACTACAAAATGCCAAAAAATGTATAGTTGTCCCCTTTGGGAAAAAAACACGAACCTGTGAACTACCACATAGGTGGCTGTACACAAAACACCGAAAGTGTGATAAGAGACCTAGGAACACAGGTGGACAGTGGTCTCACCTTTGATAACCACATAGCCACAACAGTTAGAAAATCCTTCTACATGGCACACCTCATCACTAAGGGCTTTTCATCTAGATAAAGGAGGTCATTGTCCCTCTATACTCATCCCTCATTAGAACCATTATAGAATACAATGCTGTTTGGTATGTACCTCACAAGACATCTGCAATAACTAGAAAGGCCACAGAAGTACCTCACAAAAAGAATCACAGGCATATACCACTACGAGTCCCACTGCAGCAAAGTGTAACCTATATGGCAAGGAACAGAATAACCAGATGTAGACGTATATATGTAGAGGTATGTATGTGTATATCTACCCATAGCAATGTAGAGATAAGCCTCTCCCTCTCCATAGTACAAATGTATACATACAGAGACAGAATACAGATAAATACCCACATATAAATATATACATATGCTGACACCCATAGACCCATATGTTGTGAGATATATATATATATATATATATATATATATATATATATATATATATATATATATATA
The DNA here is from genome assembly GCF_019279795.1 of Protopterus annectens. Lineage (NCBI taxonomy): Eukaryota > Metazoa > Chordata > Ceratodontiformes > Protopteridae > Protopterus > Protopterus annectens. The sequence continues at coordinate 977,281,257 of NC_056728.1, read as the reverse complement.
GACATCAAAATATAAATATACATGTATGCATACATATACAGATATATCTGTATATAGTAATGTAGATATATATATATATATATATATATATATATATGACTGTAAATATATACATGTATATAGCTAGGATATCATACAGTGGTTACGAGTAACATATGTTCACAGGCCGTGCATATGGGGGTGAGGGGCCAAATAAACAAACATGTAACACTTAGCATCAACCCCCCCATCCACCCAGCTAGGCCGGTGAGATATACAGACACACAATAAAGGTAAACACACCACTGCTTCCCAGATCACCGGCAGGGTACTACCAGTGGGAGAGACCTGCCAAGTCTAATCTTGAAACATAGACATCGATGTCCCTTGTGGGACACCAAAAATTAATGATAGACAGTCCTGGTAATGACTTATCAAACCAGGCTGTAGATGTACATGGACCAGTAGGTTGTGCAAGCCTGATAACCAATGGGTCAACACAATGTACGGCCTTTGTCCCAACATTGGGAGAGTGGGCAGTGTGTAGTGGTGTGTTTATACCCCACCTGCACCCACAGTAAGGATGAGTGATGTAGAGGAGTGGCAAGTGGGGGAACTATGGGTATGCAATTATGGGCCTAGGCGTGCAGGTGTTGGCTGGCGCAGTTGTATTAGGACTGCCCTGGGGAAATAAGTAATATTCCAAAATGGGCATAGCTGATGCCCATACCTCTCAACCCCTAAGAGCACATCCACTGGACAGGCCATAAACCATTGGGGGATCAAATAGGGACATACCTGTGAACTGTCCCCGATTTTCAGGGACGTCCCTGATTTTGACTCAGTTTCTAACTC